>NC_142200.1:22135708-22287246 GCF_049639895.1 Pseudopodoces humilis
AAGATGGTAGGGCTCAGGATCCTGAGATGGAGTAAGGCAAATGGCAATATGTGAGCTCTGGTCTTGGGGAAAGTAGTGTGTAGCCTATTCAAGGACCTGTTTGTAAGAATCCTATGGGAGACAGAGATGGAGGGAAAAAAGAGTCTAGGAGAGCTGGCTGGTTTTCAAGGATCTTGCTGGAGACCAGCTAGAAAGCAGAGGAAGGAGCTCAGGCTCCTGGTGGACAGCTGACCATGAGCCAGCAGTGTGCCTGTGCCATAAACAAGGCCAATGGTGCCCAAGCTGCATCAGGCAGAGTGCTGCCTGCAGGTCAAGGAGGGTGATCCTTCCTCACCACTCAGCACTGGAGAGACACACATATTTTTGAGACACCTCTGGGTGCTGTGTCCAGATTGGAGCTCCCCAGAACAAGAAAGACATGACTATACTGGATCACAGACACGATGGAGGTGTCACCAAAACTGCATGAAAAACAGAAACTCTCCAACAACATCTTTTCAGTGTTAGAAAATTAAGGCTTTAATTAATTCTGGCCAGGATGTGCAATGGAAATAATTTCATCCACACATTTCCTGGGTTGTGCAGTGAAAATCATTCCATCACACACAGTTCTTTACTAGATATTTCACATATTTATACATACAAACCCAAAGCAATTCTTCGGTTCACTGTTCATTGGTCCCAAATTACACAATTCTTAATATTGGTTTCCTATTGGTTACTGATTCTTTTGCCTGTGATGATAATTTGATTCTCATTCTTTGGTTCTTTCATTGATTTTTTCCCAGACCAAGTGTCTCCAACACACCAGGTGATGATGTTCAAGGGTAATCTTTGTTAATGGTCACTTATTTCTTGTACATCCTCTGGCAACCCCCAGTCCATTGAGATGTTAAGCTCATCAGGCCTCACTCAGGGAAGAGTCTTTTGAAAAGAAACTTCAATACCCTTCACCCTGGGCAAAGAGGAACAAACCCCTAACTAAAGTCAGTTAAAAAAAGAAAATAAAAAAAAAATTGTATCATTTCCAACAAATGGGGACAGAGACCTGGGACTGGAGAAGAGAAGGCTTCAGGATCTCATCGAAGTGTATAAATACTTGATGGCTGATGTAAAGAAGAGGGAGACAGACTCTTGTCAGTAGTGCCCACTTACAGAACAGCAGAAAATGAAATACAAGAAATTCTACTTAAAAATAAGAAAAATCTTTTTTGCTACAGGGATTGTAGAACATTGAAACTGCTGTCCAGACAGTCTGTGGGGTTGAATGTCCTTGAAGATATTTAAGACCCAAACCCTACAAACCTGCTTTAGTTGACATGGCTTTGAGCACAGGGTCAGGCTAAGTGATCTTCAGAGGTCGCTTTTTGTAATTATGACATTGACTCCAGAAAGACTAATTCACATTTTCTTCTGGATCTATATATAATCCACATTTTTTTGGCTCAGAAAATTTCATTAGAGATACAAAAAGCAGAACACAACTTGGAAATCAATTCTCCCAAAGCCCAATATGTCCTTCAAAATCCAGACGGACATAGTAAAACTGTAATCTTCAATATAATATTTCACTAGCACAAGACAAAAGATGTCTTTTCTACTTAGGGTAGTCAAAATCATGGTAAAAATGAAACTTGGTATGAAATCCATTTTATTAAATAATTTATAATTCATTTCTAATAGTTTTATGAACTGATGCAAGAATCCACAGAAACAGGACATTACTTGATTTGCAACATGAAAGAAAATAGATTTTATCTTAAACTGACCATAAAATAATTACTTTATATATTGTATGAAACATGTCTTCAAAGTATCAACATAACTTTCAAGTTACAAGTCTTCTTTCAATGGTAGTCCCTTCAGTTTCTTTTTGTTTCTGATCATTAAAACAGCACCTCTACTGAGGTTTAAATGTGGACTTAAAAAATAATTATTTCTCATTTCTACATTCAAATTAGTTCATTATATTGTATTGATCTCTTTGTCAGTAAAATGGAACCAAACAACTGTTTATTCCGTAGGAATAGTGAGATTAACATTTATTCTTATATTTATGACAGCTTCCATGGAAAATACTAAGAAATAGAGACTTGAAAATCCTGTCTTATGTAGAAATTAATGGAACTGTATGTATTCACACAAGCACTAGGCAAGAATTCAGTCCACAATTTCTAGTACCTACCAAAGTCACATTCACAAAGACACAGCTAAGTACTTGCAAGATTTTCCTACTCAATTCCCATTAGTGTATCTCAAAAAACAGGAGGTTTAATACAAAGCAGTAACAAACCCTACATGTTTATCTGTCCTTAATTTCTTTGTTTATATACTCTTGTGAAACTTAAAGTATGTTTGACACAAGTTTTCACCAAGATAGAGAAGAGGCTGATTTTCAAACTCATTGTCTACAAAATGAGTTTGATGAGACAACTGTTGTCAGGATGATTTCCAGGGTGGAATTTCTGCTCTAAATTAAAAAGGATTTGCTTTATTGGAAGCAGTAACCCAAAGGCTCTGGAATGCATTTGGAGTGCAGGGGACTTTGGTAAACCCGGTACAAAGCACAGATGTAGCAAAGCAGGAAAAAAGAGTGGCAATATGCCCTCCAACATGTTTGGCCTATTCCAAGACTGAAAGACAGTTCAAGTGTGTGAGTTGCCTGGGCTTTGTATGTCTGCTACCTGTTACCATTTTTCAATGTATGCACAGATGGGTCCCAAGAAGGGCATCAGAGCTGGTGAAGGGTCTGGAGCACAAGTGTTATGAGGAACAGCTGAGGGAACTAGAGTAGTTTAGCCTGGAGAAAAGAAGGTGGGGGGGAACATTACTGAATTCTACAACTACCTGAAAGGAGGTTGTAGCCAGGTGGAGATTGGGCTCTTCTCCCAGTTAGTAGTAATAGGACAAGAAAAACAGTCTCACCTTGTGCCAGGGGAGATTTAGATTGGACAGTAAGAAAATTCTATTCACCAAAAGGATTGTCAAGCACTGAAATAGGCTGCCCAGAGAACTGGTGGAATCAGCATCCATGGAGGTATTTAAAAAGAATGCAGATGTGGTGCCTAGGGACATGGTTCAGTGGTGTACTTGGCAATACCAGGTTAACAGTTGGACTCAAGGATCTTAAAAGTTTTTCCAACCTAAATGATTCCATGATTTGATAATTCTATGCCAGACACAAACCAATGCTTTCCCTGCACAGAATGGAAAGCAGATGGATAACTCAGAGCTCTGGACAAACCCTGCAGAAATGTAAAAAATAAGTCAACTGCACTAAGAGAAAAGGAGGAGATACATAGGTTCCTTGTTCTGTCTTTTCCAAAATCACAGTGTGATTATCACATTTGTGGGGGATCATAAAGTGGAAGTTATCTCACTTGGGATTGGTTCAGCTTATGTGAAACATTTGAGTATTCATTAGAAGGAATATGTAGAGTGACAATAGCATTTCCCCAAAAAAGTGGGAAACTTGTCTTCATGGTCACACTCTGGAGTCAAACTGAGCCGTGCTTTGTACATGGTCTCCACCTCACTCCTCTCTATCAAGTGCCTAAAGAATGGCTGCAGGTTGGCATAATCTCTGACATTTTCAGAGGCACAAGTATCTTTATGTCTTCCAGCATAAACAGAACAGACGATTGGGGATACAAGCATCATGAAGTCAACCCAAGACACATAGCATTAGAAACCTCTTGAACTTATGAATTTTTTCCCCCCATGTCCAGCTACAGAGAGGAAGTCAGAAAGAAGAACACCCAAAACACCAGCTAGATCCAGGTTATACAGATAGGTTTGTGTGATGTGGGTTTCTGTCTACTTGGACTTAACATCAAAATTATGTCCCTAGGCCTCTTAAAATCTGTCAGTACTAACTAATACTCCTGTCACTTCACCTTAGACTTCACCTCCCTCTAGTTTCTCTTCCTAGGGCTGCAAGCTGAAATAACTTATTTACTTAACTATCCCTGCACTCCCCAATTTCACACATGACAGAGGAATGTGTGCTCACAGAAATTCTGACATCCACACAGCACTGGCTAACCAGATGGAAAGCACCACAAACTGCTATTAGACATTAGTCTGTCCTCTAAGATAAGTATCAAAAAGACCCTACATTCAGTCAGTCTCCACAACCCTGACAATGAATGCAATAATAGTTGTTGGATTTTTAATGAAACCTTGTGTCATACTAAAATTATTACTGCTGCTCTATTTGTACTTCATTTCATATCTCCTTGTGTTGAAATGAATTTAATTTCTCCTTCAGGCACTGTTCTCAGAGGCACCTATTTTAATTTTATTAGGTTTTGTGTCTCTAACTTTCAAAATTAAACACAATGGTTATCACAGTAGTACACAAAACTGATTATATGTCCTGAATTAATAAGCTTGAAAGGCATGTTTAGTTAAGATTCTATCGGGGCTGTACATACTTAAGTATTTTAACAGTTGAATGTTAAAAGAAACTTATTCTATCCTTTAAATAAACTTCTGGCAAGATTGCATAGAGAGAAATAGCGATGCAAAGAACAAGATTCTCCTAATGCATTCACTCTAGTCCTTGTTATCGGACATAACTGCATAAAAATCTGGTTTGTATTTTTCATTATTTGAGTGCATTTGGCAATTTTTATTCCCACATATTAGTGTTAATAACACAACAATTCCAGAATAACTGATAGGAATCTATAGTTATCTCTGAACTTTTATCCTCCCACTGATGTCTTACAGTTTACTACTCACTTTCCAAGGCATTCTTGGATGCTTCATACCTGTTAAAAGAAAAAAATATGCTGGCCAGCATTTCTTATGTCTCTCATGTTCTTCTCAAGAGACTGAAGTCTTCAGGCAGACAGTTTGGTTTTTGACCACATAAGACAGGGACAGACCAAAGAGATTGTGAGTCACCAGTTTGTTCAAAGGTGAGGATATTTTAATTATAGCTTTTAAAAAATTTTGATTCCAAGTTAAGGTCAGAACAGCAATGAAACTTGAACATTTATTTAATTGATCTTCAAGAGTAAGTAAAAGTGTTCACCTGGATTTTGTATTCTACAAATGAAACAAAATGCAAATTAACTTGTTCTACTACTAAGAATGAAAAAATACAAAACTATTCTGCTAGCAGGCTGCTACTCCTGGCATAGTGAAATACGTGTCAAACATTCTCATGGAAAAAGCTCCTCCAAAAAATGGGTCCTCTGCAATGCCTATATCCCCAAAACACATAAGCTGCATGCTCATTTTTGAAAACTACCTACATTCTCAAAACCCAGACTGTAGTTGCAGATCTTACTCTAGTAATTAACTTTTACTCTTCCCAGCCACAGGACATTCAGTATTAAACTATCCTAATTACACCATTATAATTGTAGCAGAACCACACATAAGGAAAATAGACCCAGAACTGAAATATTTCTAGGACTTTGCCTACAAACTTTGCAATTTAACAAACAATCTTACACTTCCTATTCCACAACTCATTCAGTTATTCTACATGTTCCAATAAACATGCTTTTCAAAAAAAGCTACCTAATATTTAATTTCTTTATAAATACAAAAGGAGAGAAGTTAGTAGAGACAGTAAAAAAGTCAAATGAGGTAAAGTGAAAGCTGCAGATAAAAATTTTCCATGATTCTGTAGAAAGGGTTGACTCTGATCCAAGTATGTCAAGAGAACATGATTTGTTGCCAGTATCATCAAAACAGCATAGGTTTGAGGTGAAGAAGTTGATATAAACTGCTCCCTGGGAAGATATTAGCCAGCAACATGTTCTTTGTTCTGTGCATGTCACCAGTGAAAGTACAAATGAGTTCACACATGAACATCTACAAAAAAGTGTGCAAGACTGGCACAACTGTTACCTCTACTGAGCTAGAGCAGATTCTTGTACTAAGGACACAGTATCTTCAAATTGTCCCAAGGAAACACAGAGAAACAAAACCAGGATGGAAAACCAGGCTATAAATATGTTGCAGAAAAACTTTTAAGTGGTTGTGAGAGACTTAAGTTTCCTCTGGAAAGAACAACAAAGCACAATAAAAGCTCAAGGTACATTGAACAACAACTGTACTGGCAAAGGATGGGTGTTAAACAGACTTTTCATGTAATAACAAAAGTTGCACTAGAGAATGTCAAAGAGTTTCCGTCACCAGGTTATCTTGGCATCCCCACACAACCCTTGCCATAGCTGTCATTACAGCATCTGGAGACCTTCATTTGCTAGTGCTCCAGACTATCTTCATTATCAGTTGCACCTGTAGGTACACACTGGTTTCCAAAAGCCCAAGTATCTGGTTGTAACTATAATTTCCCTCCCATCTTCCCCATTCCCAATATTTAAACTTCAGGGTGGAATCTGAACACAGCTGACACGTGTGAGGGGTTAATCTTCTTCAGTGGATCACTTTGGATGCCAAGCAAATTAAAAGAGAGACCATTTCTCTCCTAAATATGCTCCTTTCCTCTCCCACTGCCCATCTCAGGCTGAATCAGAGTAAATTTGCCTGAAAGACAGGAAAATGAATAATCATAGAGAGGACAGAGGGGCGAGGGCAACCTAAACTGACAATCTGAGAGAGTAAAAATGCAGAATTTTTATCACATTCCAGGAAAAATATTTCATCATTCAATTTCAGTCTTTTCTTATGCCTCTCCAATATTCAGCTTGAATTTTCTCAGTTTATTCGACCAAAGAGCCTATTTATTGACAACTTGACCACCGTGGAGGACACAGAGAAGAAAATCAGAAAACACTTCATAAAGTACTGCTCATATTTAGAACTTCGTAACATAGACCATACTTATGCAGGTATGACATGTGTGCATTCTAACCAGAAAATGTAACATTTCAATTACCCTTAAATGTCTCACAAGTTATTAAATTTTTAGTTTTCAGAATCTTATCTCAGATCATGAAAGACTTAAATCAACAACTTATATATAAAATGAGATGCACATGTTTTTCAATATGAGAAAGTGCATGCAGATGCAAAATACAACAGAGTGTTACAAGATGGAAGTTCATTTCACATGACATTTGTAGCAAATTTCTTTTCTGAAGTAACATTTTGGAACTCAGAATTATACCAAAACCAGAGAACTACTTTTTCCTATAATGAGGGGAAATATTGATGGTGGTATTATCTAGGCTAGTAATAGCAAATGTGATAAAGTAAAATGAAGAATTCAGTCTCAATGATTCTGCATTTTGTTTTTGCAGTGTTTGCCTTCCTCCCAAGACCAGGACACTATAAACAACTTTTCATAAACACACAATTTACTAGATGTTAAATCATGTTTCTCGACTCCAGAGTACTATTATAAATTCTAAAGGTATTTTCTTCATGCCCATCAGCCAAAGCACGAAAACTGCTTTTCCAAATGTTTCAATAGAAGGGAAATTACCAAGTGTATTACTATCACATCAGGAATATTTAACAGTGACCATATCACCAGTGGTTGAAATTCTAGTGAACATATAGTGAACACTGTATTTTGTTTAGAGATAGGAGCAAATGACCTTTTGAACACAACTGTTTTCAATCCAGACAACACATGATGGAAGAGACATTTAAAGAAATCAATATGTGAACCAATTCTCCCTTCTGTGTAATCTGCAGGGTCTGGACTACACTCTGAGAGATGGAGGGAGTGGTTATGTATGATTTTGCTGGGGGTTTTGTGTTTCATTTGGGGGGTGTGGTTTGTTTTGTTTGCTCTGGTTTGGTTTTAGGTTGTTGGGGTTTTTTTTAAACCTACAGCCAAGGACTATTTAATTTCACTTAGTTTCTCAGAATTCATCACAAAACCTCAACAACTTCCATGGTGTTTCTTGACATGTCCAGCACCCCTATATTTTCCCTCATTCATCTTATGACAGTGTAAAATTGCTTGCTGATTAAACAGCACTGTTTGCATGTGACACTAGTTTGGTGCAGTATGGAGTTTGACCATTTCACAAAAAGCTCTTCCCTCTCAAAATGCAGATGCTTACCACAATAGACTGCAAGTTTTGCCAGAGAAACATGAGTCTCTACAGAGAATAATTTCAATCAACATTCTGTGGGTAGGAAGTCAATAAACAAAGAACATGGTCTATGTTTGGGGTTTTTTTTCTGCAAGGGTCACATTCTATTAATTTGGTTGCAATTTTTTTTTCTTATTGTCCGTATACACTTACTTAGAAAAAAAATATTATTTTCACTGTCAGGGGCTTTGGCAGTGCATCCACTATATATGAAAGTACTAGTTAGCTTTATTAGTTGGAACATATTAAACACAGGCAAAAAGAAACCACTGTGTATGACTGGTGGTTTGATTGGAAGTTCCTCCTCTCTCAGTGTTTGTTGGAAGTATATATATCACACAGTATGTGTAGCAACTGAGCACTAACCACACACCTAAATTGTGTGATAGATGGCATGTTAAATAACATCTCCTGCAGAAAAAAATAAAAAATAAAAGCAAATTTTTACAGGTTTTAGGTTTTAAAAAATAAATAAAAGCACAAAGGTAGCAGAGGACAGCGCTAACAGATTACAAAAATAAAATTTGAGCAAAATATGTACAGTAATCTCAAGCACCTTTCTTTTGACTAGCGTTGCTGAAGGTGGGAGCCCCTTAAATTTTATGAAAGGAAATTTATAATGCAACTAGTGTGCTGTTATAGTATGTTTATTCAGTTCTGTTAAAATGGTTATCATTTCGTCTGTCTGGTATGTTCCTGGTTCTCCCCCATTTGCTGCTTTGGTTAGCCCCAGTTGTGTTATATAAACCCCTCACAGTTTTCCTGAATGTTCCCCATCAATCACCTTTACCCTGCCCCATCTCCCCATCCATCACTGTAAACCTCACCTCTCCTTCCAGCTCCTTCCATGTACATCATCCCTTCCTCGACATGCTATTGGTTGTTATGTTATGTTCCCGCCTTCTTTGTATCCCCATTGGTCCCTGTTGTTGTAACCTCCTCCCCTTACTCCTCCCTCTGTGAGCTCCCATTGGACCCTGGACTGTGCCCGCCCCTGAGATAAAAACCAGTGCACAGCGGTGCTCTGGGCTCTCTTTGGTGCTGTTTGGTCCCAGCCCAGACCTTTGTTTTCATCCCCTCTCCCTAATAAACCTGTTCCTGGGAAGTACAGCCGAGTGAGTCTCCTCCATCCTTTCGCCACTACCCATGATGCCTGATCTGGCAGAGCCCGGCAGGATTCGGAGCTCTGTAGGTTCTACAGTGGGATCGCCTTTCCCCTGCAGTTCCCCGCTCCTGACGCCTGCCCGTGCCAGAGTGGTACCATAGAGCTAGCCCGGAGCTCCGGTGCGGCCAAAGAGCAGCGTCAGTGTGCAATGCATTCAGGATATTGGTGGATACCAACAGAGAGGGAAAGGAGAGAAGGAGACAGCTTTTTTACTCGTGACGTTTACAGAAGGAAGATACAAGAGAACTCTTGTCCCTGTGTGAAAGCATTTGAAACTGTATATAAGCCTTCTCTAAGCAGCCAAGAAACAATTTGTTGGATCTTGTCTAAACACTTACAGCTAATGCACTTTAAATACAGTTTTGATTAGTCTGGCTGCATCCTTCTGAAACAAGTAATATTTACAGTATATATTATTTCTTTTGGTTTATATAATGTGTTCCATGCATTAACTTCCCATGTAAATAGCCAGCAATTAGGACCAATGTCTAGCAAATATCCTCAAATTTTCAGTACCCTCATGATATAGCACTTTTTAGACAGCAAAAAGTCAATCTCTCTTTTCCATGAGAGGCTTAGATGTGAATGTAACTAGATCCCCCTTTATTCCCAAGTTAGACAGTGTCTTCAAAAGAATTTTGTTGTAGCTTTCGCATAATTCAGCAAAACGTACCATTTTGGATAAATCACCGTTAACATCACCCTGAAAGGTAGAATAACTTGTCTTGTTAGATTTTATTACACTATGAAGTATCTGAAGGAGCTCTAAAAGCAGGTCCCCTAAAATATATATTGGGAAAAGATGGACTATTTTAGAAGGTGGAAGTCATCATCTCCAGAGAACTGCTGTAAACAGTCCAAGCTAGTTTCAATTTCCATCAAAACAGAAGTGATCAAAGGATTGGATGAGCAAGAGAAAAACATACTAAACTACACATTTTGAATACCAAAGCAGCATCAAAGATGTACAAAGCTACAAATGCAAGGCCAGCAGAAGTTCAGCCAGTTCCAGAAGTGTCTAACAAAGACAACTGCAATGAGTCTGCTCCCAACAGCTGCGTAACTTCTGCCACTGCTACCTTTGGCTCATTCACTATCTGCTATATAAATAAGCAATTATCAAATGAAAATCATCACTCTTTTTTGCATGCTGCATATGCAGATATTTTAGAAACTAATTTATTTCTCTTTTATGCTTTTCTCCCAAAATTTCCAGGCCATGGAAACAATCATACACTAAATAAATGGAAGCATCTCTTGCTAGTTCTGACATGCTTCTGTCATGTTCGCTAACTGGAGATAAACCAAAACCACTGGCTGTACAGAAAAAAGAAAAATCAGCTTTGAGAACAAGCAACAGTTCCCAACAGCAAGCCTGATCTAATAATGACAGCCCACAAATCTGGACTGGGCATGTCACAAGGCCTTTCCAGTAACAAGACAGCTGAGCAAAGGTAATTTTTTCATACATTGGAATTTGTTCTGCCATTTAAAGTAGAATTTAATTTAAAAAGCTAGTGGAACTACAAAAACAGACTGAAAACTAGAGGTAGAAGAGATGGAATATGACAGCAAACTTTTCTCTTTGTCAGTATTTTGCAGCATTTGAAATATTTAAATATAAACCAAGTAAACTCAGGGAGCTAACTGATCAGCCATTCTGCAGACAGCAAAATGTCATGGTCAGGAATCTTTTCATAATATTCCATCTAATACTCCCTGCTTAGATTATCCCTAGCAATTATTCATATCATGTGCAGTCATTTTTCCTCCTCTCCCACCAACCCACTTACAGAAACAATTATTCTACAATCATTCTTTCCTGTTGCTCCCCATCTTGTGCCTACATTTTGTGTTCTTTCCATTGAATTATTTTAAAGTGATAAATACTATTCCTTTGCAGGACTGAAAATTGGAATCTAAAGATGGACTTCCAGATGAAGTCCCATCTAAGATACATGAAATGGCAACAAATCCTTGCAATTTCATTATGCAGTGGTGTGGCAGCTCAAGGCAATTCAATTTCAGAAGAACTCTGTAAGCTGGGAAAAGAAGTGATGGAAGAAACTACCTGTTCTTGAAAATATTAGTCATAGAAATGGCTGAAAAAATACTACATTTGGAGAATTTAAATCTATATGCAATCATCAAGAACAAAATATCTTATCTGTGAACACATAAGAAGGCCAGCTGGCAGACACCTCTAGGACCCAGAGCAGCCTGCAAGGAATGCTCACTTTGAGAACAGACTTCCATTTTACATGAGCTGAATAGTTAGAGATTGTCAAGTATATTATTTGACATTTCTCATTTCCCATTTATGCTAGGATTTAAAAAACTTGGGTCTTCTGTCTCTTGCTATCCTGTGAAGTCATTCTTGTTTTAATTCCCTGTGCACATACCGTGATTCACACCTCCCTCCATCCTTTTCATTACCTCCCCTTTGTAACCTCCTTTTTTCTGACAATCCTAATTCCACAGTTAAACATGACAGAGTAAAGGATTTCTCTTTCTACTGCCCAACCATGTCACTCCCCATGCCTCAAAATCCTCTTAGTGAGTTTAATCCCTCAGCTTCCCCCACTTTGTCAAACAGCTTTCTGTACTTGCTCTGAACTTCTGGAACTTTTATTTTAAAATCTGTACTTCTAAACTTTTTACAAAGCAGTATTTTAATTGCTCCCTATGTGTCATCCACTTCTCGCATCCCTAGTTTCAGCAGTAAAATCTTTGGCTGTGTAACTGCCCTATTAGTCTGTTTAAGTGTCCTGAAAAGCTGGAATTCTATGGACCCAACTAGAGCTATCTGCATATAGCAAAATTAGGAGGGCAATCATATTCTTGGTTCTAGATTAGAACAAAGCTCAGTCTCCTTATTATTGGACTGTAAATTTGGCAAGTACCAAATATTCCCACAAGGGGTAAATTCATAACTGTATCTGGATTTCAAGATTAAGAAAAAGTGCCCTAGACTTTTCAGTGCCTGTGAAATTCTACCCTACTACCAGTACAAATGGTACCTTTTCAGCAACATGGACTAAAGTCAAAGCAATAAACCCATTTCATGCATTTCTCTAGAATATTTAATCAGCTTCAGACTACCAGTCCTTATTGCAAGGTGCTCAGTGACCTGAACCTAAAAACTGACAAGGAAGACAAAATGCTGCAGGCAGTGCTGTGTCACAGCTGCAGCTATTGTGGCAGAGGAAAGAACAGAACAGTCAAGGTCACAGGTGGTATCACCACCAACATTCAGTGTGATGAAACACTCTGTACTGGTTAAAATGCAACTAACTTCTGACTCCTTTAATAAGATTAAATTTGTCCAAGATAACAAGACCACTTTCAGAAAAATCACTTCCTCCAAAAAAAGGACTCCAAGTGCCTGATCCAGAGAATGCAAAGAGGTTTTGGTCCTCACGTTTGACTTTGAAGTAGTAATGAGCATAAAGCTTTTCTGTTATTTGCTGCTGTAACTAATACATGATAAACATTTATCAAAATGAACAGGCAAATAAAGTGGCAGTGTCACCTATGAGCTCTGTTCAAAGCGTTTTCTGTTCTGATAAAAATTTGCATAAGCTAAAAAATATTCACTGTCAAGTGAATTTCCAAAAGACACAGTTTTGAATGAGAGAGAACATGGTAATTTCAAATAGATACATTTATATCTTGCATGTAGAGTTGGCATCCATCATATCTTTAACTTGCAGATTCTTCCCATCCTCTCCTTCAGGCCTGCTGTTGGATAAATATCAGATTTTCAAATGTTGAAGAATATTTTGCCCCATCGAATAAAGTCATGGTAAGTGTTCAAACTTACTTTGAATCCTGCAGGATGCACGGTATTAATATTTTCCATCTATAAACACTATAATTTAGCTGTATGCTATTCCTTAGTATGGCTTAGGTATGTTTCCAGTTCATCACATGTACACCTGGTCTGATACTAATGATAAAATTATGAAGACATCTACCTATTTTATCTCCTGAAATCTCTTTAGCAAAGATTATACAGTGGCAGTTCCTCATAAATTTCACTTGCCATTATATAGCCTATTTAAGTAGTTCAATTGAATGTTTCCTAAGTTCATAATCAAAGAATTAATGACTGGTAGCTCAACAGTGAAAATTCTGATCTTATAGCATTTACTGTATCAGCCCAATTTTTAACAACTTTAACAATGTTGAACAATAGTTCATTTCTGTTTTCTTTCTTTAAGTCTACTTAAGTAGCTTTACAAACACAGCCTGCTAAAAAAAGGTTGGAGATGAGCTGAAGTTTCCTCAGTGGTTATTTGTAAGGATATTTGCTAATAATTCTGAAGTAAAGTTATATTCCATCACAGTTCCTTTCAAATGCTGAGAAAACTGAAAAACAAGATAAGGGTTATTTTCCTCCTAAAATGGTTGTGTTTTGTCCACTTTATGTCATGGCATTCTGTCACTTTGTTTTTAATTCTTTATAAACAATTTATAGAAGCAGAGCAGTTCCCATGATCAGATTTTTAGATATAAGTATGATCTTTTGCCCCCTGACTAAGCCCTTTATTATACAAACTGTAATCTTCTCACCCAATTTTTAAAGCATGATTATTGTTCACTATAAGACTTAACAGAAAGAAGCCAGTATGGTTCAGATTATAAAGTTTCTGCATGAAGGGCACAGTGAAAGCTAAACCAGATTCTTCTGCCCGTTTTTTGCTTATAAAAATATCACACTTAATTAAGGGGCTTTTAAAAATTTTATGACTGAGCAGATTATTGGCAAAAACAAATCAGGCACCAGTCAAAACAAATAATCCCTTTGATTTACTCCTCTGATGACTCTAAATGGTTGAGTGTAACTCATTCTTGAAAGAATTTTGCTCCACATATCCCACACTGTGAGTGGCTTTCAGCCCTGTTAACAAAGTGAAGTGGTCTCTGGTTTTCACAGGGAGGCTCAGTGATGTGGAGAACTTTGGCAGGGCTACAAAGGCTCAGCAGAATGGAGGCAGTCTAAACAGATACGGCTGTTTGGTTTCTGTGCCGGAACTGCTGAACACAGAAGTAAACTGTGTGAACTATGAACCCTGTTTGCTCGCTCCAAGTATCACCAAAAGCACAGTTCATGATAAAGTCTGCTTTCTACTGACAAAAACATGCTCAAAAACCCCTTTAAACAACAAGCCTGTATAAATGTTAAGTATTCTGTACATACAAAAGAGCTTAGCTGAGATGGCTAAAAGCCTAGAGGAAACCTGATGAGCACAAAGGACACAAACTGAGTTAGGAAAATAAAACACAGAATTCTTTGTGTTCTGCCTGGAAAATATGGCAGAAGTGCTATTCTAGCCTAGGCGTACCTAGTAAGAATCTTGAAACACTTGACATACACCCTTGTCAGAGAAACTTTACACTTTAATTCAGTGAGGAAAAATAAATAAGGATCAAAATATGCTTTAAAACCAGTGTGATGTTCCAGGTGCAAGACTGCCATGTTGCTACCTCAGTTCTCCCAACTTCATGGAAATACTATCAATGTCATGGACTTCTAGGAAATAAAACTGGGTGTCGTGGTTTTAAACCAGTAACTAAAAAATTACTTATTTCTTTCTGTGAGATATGGATTAGAACAAGAGCAAAACAGGCTTAAAACTCAAAAAGGAATAAAGAAAGTTTATTAACAAACTACAAGAATAAGAACACCAGAATAAACTTCCAGAAAACCCTTTTTATCCCCTACTACCCACCATTCCCTTGTTCACATGACAACAGAGACAAAAACTTTCGAACTCTGGTGTTTGAAACAGTCCCAATTCTTGGTAGAGTCTTTTCATCAGTCTTTGTAGAGAAACAGAAGTCTTCTTCTGCTAATCTATGTAGTTTTCCACAAGAAAGCTATTTCTGTTACAGGTTTCTATTTTTCTGATGCCAGCTGCCCGGAAATCTTGTCATCAGTTCACTCCTCCCATTTCACATCACTCTGAGGTGTGTATGGGTCCATGAGTCTAGGGATGTTATTTTTAAGGATGAGTTATTCCAAGGCAAAAGTCTTCTTCATCTGTCTTTGTGAGCTCTACTGGAAAACAGTTTTCTCATTGCCCCCCAAGGCTTCAAATTTTTGCTTCACTCTGTTTCAGCACTTCACTGTATCACAATCACTCTACTTTTTACTCAAAATCCACACTTTGAACTCTATTCCTCCCTATATGCTCTATCATGAATTAAAGTTTTTTCAAGACCTTATTGTCCATCTCCATAGCTTTAACAGAAAGATATTTCAGCTTATAAAGCATCTCCTTATTCTCTACCTCTTCTGAAGCTCCTTTTCTTTACTGTCTCTGATAGTTTATAAAGTCTCTTTACATGTTGATTACTCTCTTTTTCTCTCTCTGGATAAACGGATTAATCTGCAAGTCTCATCTAGGTAATGAAAGGGTTAAAATCTTGCCCAGGCTTTTGTAGATGGTTCTGTGATCTCTGACGGAGCAGCAGCTGGAGTTGTCTTCGACGGAAGATTCTTCATGGCTGCTCTGGAGAGTGTGGTCGCTGTCTCAGCCTGCCGCAGGTCAAGAGCTTTTTTTTTTTTTTCTTTCTTTATTTGGCAGTCTCTGGTGAATTCCGTCACAGCAAAAACTGCAGCTTAGCCAGGAACTGGCCTGGCCCGGCCAGAGCCCGGGGCAAGCCCCGCAGGCCCCATCTCCCGGCGGGGAGCCGCTGGGCCCAGCCCAGCCCCTGCGCGGGCCGCATGGCCGGGCAGGGAACGGGAGGCCAGCCGGAGCTCTGTTACCTTTCACAGCCAGGAAACAAAGAGAACAAGAGAGCTCTGGCTTTACATCTTAAGGTAGGGTTCACAAGTTGATCTCACTTTTCAAGGGTTAAAACTGCTGTCAATTCTTAGACATGACCGATAATTGGTCAGGAGAAAAGACTCCCATCAGTCACCAGCAACTTCAACTTCCTTAGCTCCTAAAACCACCTTAAAGGTAAAGTCACCCCATGACACTGGGGCAGACTGGGTATAACTACAGTGGTGCAAGTGGTTCTTGAGCATCTCCACCTGGCTTCATTCCCCCTACTGCTCAGCTTCACAGGGTGCAGGTTCCACTTGATTGAGCTGATCCTACAGACTGGCTGTCCCAGCACAACAGGGTAGGCAGGAGCATACTACAACCATTCAATACTAAAACCTCATTGAAAAAGAAAGAAGAGGATGTATTTCTACAGCACAATTACTTGTGGCATCTTAATAAATATAGTGCTCCACAATGTTTGAATTCTATATGATATCCCAAGTGTCCCCCTTCTAAGCCACACTAAAATGATTTATTCCATTAAAAAAGGGTGCATTAGCTAAAGCACTGTTCAAAATATTTAATTTCTCTATAAAAACCTTTTTTGTTGTTGCATGATTTTTTGCTTATCCACATACAGCTAAAGTGATTCACTCCAAGTTACTAAACCAGTCATTTATTAATCATTCCATTTAGTCTAGGAACTGCTGCACAAAATGCACTAAATAAAAGTCACAAATCCTTTTATCCTTGAGCAATTTTCCTTGGATACACAGTGATCCATTTACAGTATGTAAAAATTAGCTAGTGAAAGGATTATTACAATTTCTTTTATCTGCAGAAGAGTTATGGTTTCTAAATGCAGCATCACTGGGAAGCTCTTTCACATACACTTTCAAACAAGACAATAAATCAAATGTACCAAATCTACTTTCAGTTACAGGATTTTCATTCTTGTAAGACACAGCAAAAAGCTGAAAACAGCATTGCAGGTTTCAAAAGACATGTCTATACAGTTAAATATTGAGAATATGTTCAATTATTGCTGAGTTATGCTGAAAAGTACACTTACATAGGTTACCACTGAGACAGTAAATGGAGCAAAAATAATCCCTAAGAAAGAGCAAGTGAACCTGCTGGATTTAGTCTCATTGCACTTTATCCTTCATACAGCTTCTTGAATAAATAGCTGTATAAGTCGTAATCAAAATGGAGTTCCTAGATATATTTTCAGATATTATATATAGTTAAACAAATCTCTACTAAGAAACTTGGATTATAATTTCAAGGAAAAGTGAGTTGCTCTTACGTTATTGTTTTATAAGTATGTGCTCTGGTCCATTCCCAGCTCTGACAACATTCACTAAATATCTTCCTGATTAGATTGCCAAGAACAATGTAACTCCATACCCAAGTATTTCAGATATATTTTATTTGTGCGCTGTCACACCCAGAAACAAAGCATCTTACACAGCATAAATTTCTTCCAAAGTTTTCCATGTCTTCTTGGAATAAGGTTTTATTGGACAAAAATATTCCTGTTGCAATGCAGAACATTTATTTCCAGCCAAAGATTTTTCTCAAAGTATGCAAGTCAGGCTCTACAACAAAACTTTCAGCAACAAAAAGGAGGATTCAGCATATGCTCCTTTTTTAAAAAAATACAAATAAATTTAGAAGACATTTGCTATGCTATCTAAGATCTCCCTCATGATTGTACCAACACATTCCCATGAATGTAAAAATAGAAATCTCTGAGTCCTCCTTTTCATGAGACTAAGAAATAACTTCATTCACTCATATGACTGATTGGTTGGGACAAGGATGATGCCAGCAGAAGGGAAAGTTAAAATTCTAATAAATGGATATGAAATCTGATTTTTTTTCCTTGGGAGACTCCACTTCATCAATTATAATAATTTCTTCTGGCAGCTGTCTCCTACGTGTCCATTGGCAGATAATCTAACTGTAGAGATTTTGAACAGTAAATTTAAAAATGGACAGTGGACTTATGTAGAGAATTAAAGCAGTAGCATCAGATCTTGACTCTGTGTTCAGCAGAAAACTACTGCAGTCAGCAGTACACTGATATGGGAGCTTAGCACACAGGCTGCTGCTATTTGGTATTTGCTGAATCTCTGAAAAGCTGCTTAATTTCCAGCAAAAGAAAGAGAAAAAAAATATACAGATCAGCGTGAGTCATGGATCTGGCCTACTGTATCTTTGAGCAAACTAAGGCTTAAGCCAGTGTTTACTAGCATCATGAATATTTGGGCATCTCCAAGGAGTATGAAATCCAAGAGAAACCCCAGACAAAGGTATTACTTCATCCAAGAGCAGAAGTTGCATTCTTGGACTGACAACTTGGGTTTCTCTTTCTTGACAGATCCTGTGTGTGAACCCTTTCAGGGAGGGCTGCTCTGGGCTGTTTCCCACCATGGACATATATTTCTCTCCATGAGGAAGTGCAAATGCCAGACTATACCCCAGTGTAGTTGTGATGGGTTGGCAAAATAGTCATATACTGTTTGTCCTAAAATCTATTTCAAGCAGACAAAACCATGTATTGGAATGTCTTCTAAAAAGTTTTGTTTATTTTTTTTCTGGAGAAACAGTGTTTTATAGATGGACATGGTGCTGTATCTCTATGGTAGAGAAAGTGAGGTCAAAGAAGGTTGCCTTTTATGGAACAAAAGGTCAGTGAATGCCTTATTTCCTGAGCAATTCATTTCTACGGGCTTGGACCAACTTTTAGAAGTAACATCTCCTACAACAGCTTTGTCAGAAGGTGAACCATTGTGCAAGAAAAGAATACCTACTGACTGTAAAGTTTTCAGTCTGTGTTTTTAGATAGCATAGGCCCATAAAATTCAAGAGCAGTAAAGAAGGATTAATACCTTAAATACAACTAAATAAAATTTACCAGTATACAGTACATATCTTCAGTAGAAGACAGAAGCACCAGGCTTCCCAGCATGCCTTTTTGTGCCACTAGAACTCTCCTCTGTCAAGTTCACCATCATCTATCTGTTCTTCATTTGTGAACTGATCTCATCTAAGCACCAGACTAATGCAATCTGGATCCTATTGCAGCTGAAATCCATGGTGAGGAAGAAAGAAAATGTAGACTTGTCTCATTGATGTGTTATTGGTGCCTGAGTCTATGTTTTTTTAACAGTTCACTCCACAATTCTCTGAGGTTGCTGAAAAGTAGGAAGAGAGAACTGAAGAGGAGTTTCATCACCATTCATGGGGACTGCTTGAGGAAGGACCAGAAGCATCCTGACAGATAACTCAGGAAGCCATGAATGTTGTCTCTTTTTTAACCATTAAATTTGAAACACAGGCATCTTCTGACCTGAGCACTGACCATGCCAATTCTAGAAGGCTAAATTCCATCAGACAAGCTTACAGCAGCCTTTGAGTAGTACCTCTGTGGTTTTCCTTGTGAATGAGAAGTTCAGCAACAATAGCAGTTGGCACATTCCATTTCTTTGAGTTACTTTAAGGCATAAATATCCAAAAGTAGAAACTTTTTTCTTAATGCTTCTTCCCCCACTTACTTTCAAGACATAAATTGGAAGTGGGTAGAAGAAGCAATCCTTTGTAGGTCACCTTGAACTCAGTGAACAGTTACTTAAAACCTGTAATCAAAATAAATGTACCTCACTCATAATGCTAGCCCTGCACGAATTACATCAAGTGGTCAACTGAAGATGAAAATTCTCTTCAGCAGCACAGAGTGAAAGCTCCCAACCTCCAATTGCCTTTCCCCAGGACCCAGCCTTGCAAAGTCAGCACTCCCCAGCCCAATCCAGCTGGAGGAGTTGCGGAAGACACGTTCACCACATGTGCAGACACTCAGCAGTGGAACAGCAGAGGAGTGCACAGTTAAAGCATCATAAAAATAAATAAGGATGATGGCAAGAAACACGATGGGTATTTTGGTACGGCTCTGCATTCAAAAATGTGCTCCTGACCCACAAAATGACCCCATTCATGGCTGAGCCAAAGAGCCACAAGGGTCACAGTCTTGTGACCTGCACAATACTTCCTTCCTCTTCCCAAATCTGCAGCCTGCCCACCAGCTGACTCATTCTGTCAACCACCAAAAAGATTTCCATCATTTGGTACTCTGCAGGCCACAGTGTGAGAATCTGGCTGTAGCACACAGCTAAGCAATTCCTGCAATTAATTTCAAACAAATGGAAGAAGGATGACAGACAATCCACACCACTTCAAAAAGGGACTGCAGTAAGCCAGATGGTGTGGATTACATCTTGGGGAAGGCTGCTGGTTTATGATGATAGGATTTGAGGGGAAGAGAGGTAGAAATATGGCATCCCACCAATGCAATGCAGTGCAATATCTGCTATGTGAGTAGTGTTTCAGTGGTACAGGTTGTAAGTCTAGGTCCAAGACTGAAGCAGGAGATCACATTGTGATATCTTGAATTCATATTTGCTTTGGATTTGTAAATTTGTGATAGTAAAACTATCTAAAAATGGCTTCATTATTCACAATTAAATATTTTGTGTCATTTATTATGCATGTGAAAAAAAAGTGATGTAGAATTATTTCATTCCTTTGTTCACAGTTTGAGCCAATTTTTCTATTTATGCTACCATTTCCCCTTTTTATTCTTTTCAAAAAGCATTAAAACAAAGGGTGAAAAGATCCTTTTTCCAAGGTTCAAAGAAGATTGTGATAAACATTTTACATTTATCACATTTTAAAATATTGATCTTATGTATGGATACACACATTAAATCAATTCCAATTTTAACTGCAGAACAAAATCATTAAACATGCATGTTTGTTAAACCTGTTCCAGAAATAATTTTATTTTCTTTTAGAAGCACAGGTCTAATTAAACCTGAGACAGTGGAGACAAAATGAAGAGAGCTCTGAAAAAACGCCTGTTCTTCACTGGACTGTCTAGAGAACTTCGGATAAATGGAGGTTTCTTAATTACTAATTCAGTAGGTCAGTTTTAGAGCAATAGCACAATATTATGCTAATTGTTTCAGAAAAATAACTTCTGTAAATTATCAACTGACAGAGTTTCTATCTGCAGTTGGTTCATCAATGAAAAAGGAGACAAAGACATCATTTATTCTACACCACAAGAGATGGATGGTTTGAGTTACATGATCGAAAAGACACAACTGAGTCACTACAGTCATACCCCAAGTCAGTGTTGCATCCCTAAAGCAACATGCTGTAGTTATTGAACACATTGCAGATAATCCTTTGATCTCTGGTTCTGCTTGTTCCAACAGCCCAGTTTTAAATTGGTATTAGCAATTATGATTCACATTACAATCAAATATGTGGTTTCAGACAAGCGAAAATAAAAAAAAAATCAGTTCTCTGCTTCAAAGATTCAACAATAGATTATAAAGTGCTCAAAGAAGCAAGATAAAGTTATTGAAACCATGCTAAGAAGTATCTTTTTGTACCACCCTGAGGGAAGAAATTTTTATCTGTTCCTAAAAGATATACATTTAAATGCAAATGCAATTATAGACAAAGAATATCTCTTCAAACCACTAAAACTGTATTTATAGCAATTTATACAGTTTCTATGCCACTAGATTTTAACAGCTAAAATTAGTGCATGCTAGCTGCTCGTTCTTCAACATTTTAGTGGCTTTCAGAAATCGTCTTATTAAATGTCTTAACTGATCCTCAGTTAAGCAGGGGAAGGTTTGGTTGGAATTTTCTTTTTGTTATAACTTTAAACATGCACAGCCTTTTCCAACTAGGGAAAAGCTTCTTATTAGAAACCAAAGATGAGAGGTCCCAGTGCTTTTCAATACAAACTTGGATTCCTTTACCAACATTGAATTTAATAGCAAATGGTTTAATTTGAAAGACATGTAAATTCTGTATTTTCCCAACTATGTATTACTGTCTGGATCTTAAATAACTAAGATTTGTGCTTTGTGAGGTTGCAGAATCCTATGCTGAAAGGTCATTAAAAGATTTTTAAATGGGCTACATAGATAATTAGAAAACAAAGCATCTCTTTCATGCAGATGCTTTTGAAGCAAACAGCAGCAATTACAACTTGCCCAACCAAATGCTCTCTTAGGAACTTATGCACTCATGAAAGATGTCTAGATGACTCCACTTGTGTGTACAAACATGTTCTTCAAGTGTCACTCTTCAATTCCCCCAGTTGTGAATGTGTCTAAAATATGCTTTCTTACAGGGCAGGGCAGACCTTCCAAGGAAAAGCTGGATATAATCTCATCATACAATTTGTACCATGCCTGCTAAGTTGTAAGTGCTGTAGAACTGCTTTCAGTGAACAGGGGCGAGGATCTTGTATGATGCACACAGGGACACATTATGCATTAAATTTCTGCTTTCTAAAGAAGAACAGATCCCATTTCATCCTGATGAGTTTGCCAGAACTATTTTCTTCTTCAGAGTACTTAGTACTTTGAAGTTTCTGACCCTGGCAACACCTGTAATCACATTCCCTCACCATGGTCCAGTCACCACCAGATTCAGGAGGTCACAATGAAGTGTGACTGTGAACTTAGCTCAAGTTGCTCTTTAATTTACTGAAAACCATGTTAAGAAATTAAAGAAAATTGAAGTAATTTGAGTCCTAACCATTGCTGACTTGGACTATTCTGAAAGCATTCTCAAGCATTCTGAAAGGCTTGCTGGTTATTTTGAAGGAGCAACATGGGCTGTTATGTTAATCCCTAACAGGACATTGTGTGCATAACAAAGTCCACAGACAAAATAATATAAAGTTTATGTATTTTCATATAATCTAGAATTTTATCCTTACTAATTTTGTTGAAATTAGACAATCAGACATCTTATTTATATTTCTTTATACTTAGTTGTATCTCTTTCCTGAAACTAATAATGTAAATTAGTCTAGGCAATTTTAGCTTAAACTGCCAAATTAATCAATGAAAAAGTAAATGTACCGTACTCAGTGGATAAGGGTGCAATCCAATTATTTTTTTAACTTATTTGAAGGCTGGAAAGTCTAATGAGAAAAGAACATCAGGCTTGGGCTTGCTATAAATAGGGTTATTAACTATAGCCTATTTATATGCACAGCTGCAGTCTTCCAGAAGGACCTGCAGAACCACTTGCAGAACGTGTTAAGAGACGGTCAAATAAAGTATCATCTGAACATTAATTCCAGCTAAGTGAACAGATCCCTGGAGCACTTTAACTTATAAACTAAGGTCAGTGGACTTCAGGCAGAAGTGGAGAATGCAAATCCAAGAGTTCAGGTTCACAATGCCAAGAAACAAAGTCATACAAGCAGAACAGACCATGAGCTGTATTATCTGCTTGTAAGGTAAGACAGAGAGGAACACACTTGACAACAGCTACAGATACAGTTTTTAGTTTCCTTCACAAAGAATAATGTGACCTCAGGTCCTCATCCTGATTATTTGAAAGGTGAAAGAAGAGGATGAAGGACATCACATTTCAGACCTGAGTAATTTTCTCTTGGCAAGAAGCTGGATGACTGAGATTTCCCATTTGGAATGGTAGAATATGCTCTAGTCTGCCAAGCAGCATGCCAGAGAAGGCATTGTCCTAAAACTATCTTGTATATATATATATAAAAATATATATATATATATATATAAACACATACACACATATATATATACATATATATATATACATATATATATACATCTTACAGCGACAAATGCCTTTACAGTGAAAGATTATTATTTCTTAAAGAACTTTCTCACACAAGCAGCATATTAAACTTGGCACATGAAGAGGATGAAAAAAATCTTTGTCCAGTTGACATCACTGAAAGTAAAAACTAAGTTACACAATGATCATAATGCCAGGTACATGATTAAAAAAATAAAGCCCAGAATTACAGAAGTAGTGAGACAGCATTAATATCATTCCCCACTTTAAAATACTTTAAGTACATGGAGAATTCTACCTCTATTTACTTACATGCACTCTAGGGAAAAAAGCCCACTGATGTGGTGGGATTTCTAATGCAATATAGTTTTCAGACTATTTTCCATTCACCCTCTACATGATAATGTCTGATTAAATGAATTGGAACACAGAGTTTTTTTCTGAATAATTTACACCAGAGCATTGTAAACTGTTTTTGAGACTAATATTTCACAATGATGGTTGTAAATTCAAACACTGGGAAAGAATTCAGATGTCAAGGAATTGTGTAACTACCAGAGGAATACATATTTTAGTATATTTTTGCTCAAATCTGCAAACTAGTCTATGGGATAAATGACAGAATAAAAACTGATGTGGAAAGCCAACGCAGACTGTGAGGAACATGCTTTTTAACACATATAAAGAAGCAAATCTACAAAACCTGTAGTACAAAATACATTTTCTTTTAAAGACCCTGTAACATAATTTTTTTTCCTTTGTGAGTTCATTAAAGAAAAATGGGATCTCAGTTCTAAACACATATGTCAGTGAAATATACTACTGAAAAGAGTCAACCAGGATTTTTGTCCAAAATTTCATTTACCTGTTATAATGAATTAGAATTATATTTGTGCACAATGAAATTCTAGATAACTTACATATTACATCATGAACATATTATTATAAGTACTGACAGTAGTTGAGAAACTATGAACAAAACTCATTCTTTGATTTAATTAAAATCTGTGCCTGCCAGACTCATGAGATCTTTAACATTTTATCAACAAGCATTTCAGACAGATTTTACTGGTATTGTGTGTTTTACAGGGTATTTTGCTTTGCCAAATCATAGTAAATATGTCTGCATCACTGCAACTACATTTACAATAAAGCTAGAGTGGCAAAGTTCAAGACCTTTAAAGTCTCAGGAGCCTGGAGACCTCCTTCTAGACCAAAGTATAAACTACATGACAATGGTATTTTTAAAAGAAAAAAAAATTATATTAACATTCTAAGCATGTACTTTGCTAAACCAAGATCTTGAGAACAATTCCATTAAAGACCACATCAACTGTGCCAGCTTATTGTTTACACCACCCCTCCCCACTCCCAGATCTCATGAAGTAGCAATGTGATGCCTAAAACCCTGCAAGTCTACCCACAGTTCAGAGGCTGGTTCCATGTTTCACCACCTCTCTCACCACCAAAACTATAAATTCTGCTACATACTCCTCTACATCCTTAAGTAACCATCTCAGTTGTTGCCAATTACAGAGTTCTGAGAGCAACAACTCTGCTGTCAGTATCTCAGTGTGACTGAAGACCAAATTCTTTCCCCCTTTCATTTCACTCTCCACCTGACCATTTTACATTTCACTCCTTTTAGCATTTCTCCTTTCATTCCATCAACAATGTCCACTAGGTAAAAATCTCACAGCCAGATCTTCCACCTTGGTTCTGCATATAGGAATCTCTGAATCTGTGTTGAACAGCCCTCTATATCCAACCCACATACTCTTAGACAAGCAGTTTTCCATTAGACTTGCATGGAAAATATGCACTTCTTTAGCATGACATTCATGAAAAGACAAGGTCTTGGTAGTCCTCCTTCTGTTGTACAAGATTAAGCATATAGTCTGAAGCTAACAAATACAAACATACATGTCCAGGTATTTGACAACCCCTGCAGAGGGCAGTTGTTTTGAGACTAATCCTTGACACTTGGCAATAGTCTTTCTGGCACCTACTTATTCATAATGAAATGAAAAGCACTGTTTCTTCCTCCTTCCTCCTCAATACTGTGATGTTTCTTACTTCATGCCTCAGACAGGTTTAACATCTGCCAAACCCAGGACTACTCTTTAGATATTCTTGCATATCAGAATGCATGAAAGATGCAATGTAATTTTAGAAGATAACTTTTACAATGTGGAGGAAAAGAGCTTTCACAACCATTTGTAAATCCTATGTGTATTTGTAAATTTTTACTGAAATAAAAATCCCACTGTAATTCTTTAAACTGCTGTGTGGGAGTAGAGACAAAAGAACGGATGGAAAGAAAAATTATTATAGCATATCTGTTTATACTCACACCATCAAAAGGACTACAAAACTGCATGCTCTGATGAATTTGCTGGCCATCAGAACAAGCACTTTAAATGTTACTTTTTAATTTCTAGTCTCAGAATTTAGTTGATTACAGTTTAGGATGTAAAGCGTTTAAAACACAACCAAACACTCTGAAGAGTAGTGCCCAGAGCAAAGGTCCAGCTAGTAGCTTTGGGCAGAAACCAGTCTAGATTCAAATAAAGAAAGGGGCTGGGGTGGGCAGCTAGCTGTCATGTACAGGTAATATCTATGACCACACTCAGGTGGAAGGCAGGAAGCTCACTGGCTAGAATTCCATCAAGAGAATAAAAATAGAACATATATAGCAGGGTGACAACATCATTCAATTCTTCCAAACTCCACTTCACTGTGTTGAGGAAGGCCACCTAGATGTCCTCACCCCTTGTCACTGTCATCCTGGTGCTGCAGTGACCTAGGACATTGCCAGTTGTGTGCCACTGAGTTGAGACCCTAAGAAGGTGCTGCTCTCTGCAGGCATTGGTGGCCCCTACAGTCAATACATATTTCCTTCATATTGCAATGGTTTGTATGCAGTGACAGCAACTGCGCCTCAGCTGGCAAGGGGAGAACCCTTTCAAAGAGTGGCTTTTTTGCCCAGATCTAGTGGAGCACATCCCTTAGTCCTCCTCTGGTATCACCAAGCTGGGACACAGAGCAGCTTCGGGTGTCTTCAAGATCAGCAGAGGCTGCTATCACCCTGACCATCTCCCGCACTCTCACCTGCCCACTTACAGACACGGTCGGGTCAACTGGAAAATACATGAACTTCATAAAGGTCACACTACACTGGTGAACCTGAACTGATATCAGGAAAATAATTTTTGAAAATATCTAAGTTGTTTTGAATCTTTCTTCCACATATAAACATTCACTTTTTCCACCAATATTTCAGCTCGAAGTAGTACAATGTCTTTCAACTGTTGTCACTAAACAACATCAACCCCATATGTACAAATGAAATTTAAGTTGTAACTATTACATACCCAGATACTGGAGTTTCTAAAAACGCAATTAGAGTGCAATGGGCATTTAATCAGAAGGCAAACTACTGCCAAGTTCTCCTTAGCAGAATTAAATGCTTTCAGTCAGCTCTTGGGTTCTAAATAGGTGATTCAAGTTTTAGAATATTTGCCAAGACTTACACCACAAAATCCAGCATACACTTTAGTCTTAAAATCAGATAGGCCTTCTGGTAGTTAAAGAAATAAATAAACAAACAAATAAAAAAAGAAAATGATCACATTACAAAGGAAAAATTTCCTCCCGTTTCATATTAATTTGACTGTTTTCATCATGACAGGACCTCTGTCTCAGAACAAATTACATCAACACTGCCATTCCTACAAGGCACAGGATAAAAGAGAGCCTCCAATTAATAGTATGAAAGCCAGTTATTAATAAAACAAAGACACCCAGAGGTACTACTTATTTCAGCAAATATCAACAAAAATACTTCAAAGAAAATACATCATCTCCTAACAATACCAATATTCTTTCTTCACCCTTTCTGTTGTTTCTTTCTTACCATTTCTTTTTCTACTTCTTTTGCCCATCAGTTCACTGTCATGAAGTCATGGGTTGACACTCTTAAAACTTTCAAAACCAAATCTCCACAATAATCTTCTAATTCTTTCAAATTCACTTAAATTGTAGCAGCAACACATATCAGCTTACAGTCACAGGAGAGAGGCTCACAGAATTGTATTTAGAAATCCTTCAACATTTTGGAATGAATAGTAAAACAATCCACATGGAGAAAATGTGATAATGGAGCCATAACATGATGGCATCAGGCTCTTAAAACATTTCTCCTCAAAGCTCTATTGTATGCATGATTTACTTTGAGCATAGGGATATCTGGAAGCCACATCAAAGAGCTAATGGATAGACATTTTGTTAACATATGTAGAACTGATGCCAGGCCATAAAACAACACTGCACTGAGTATTATACATCTTCAGAAAAGTCTGGTTGTTTTGTGTTGATTTTTTTTTTTTCTTGAGGTTAGGGTGGATTTTTGGTCTACAAATTATTTCTTCCGTTATGTGCATGAATGCCTAACAGGCTCAGAAGCCTGGACAATTCTCATGTTCTCTTGTTCCCTGGATCTTTGCCCAGTATCACAAAATCTGAGACAGGGCTGATCTTTGAAACTGGGAAAGGAAGAAAAATGAAAAAGAAAATAAGCATCTATGTCCTTTGCAGAACAGGTTCTGTTACATCAATCACAGACTGGTAAAGAACCTCACATTCTATGCTACTACTTTAGCATCTCTGTTTCTCAGGTCATCCCTAGGACTGCTACTTTCAAAGCACTGCTCAAACTTGGCTCTGAGCTACAGTACATTCTTCAATGGTCTTTCATGTCCTTGGTGTTCAAAATGGAGATGCTTTTCAAATGGTACATACTGTAGACACGGTATTCCATAAAAACAGAAGGCCAAAAATCTTTGTAGAGTGAATTCCTGGAACAGCTCTCCAGGATTCCGAAAAGGCCACTTATAAGCACCTCTGTTTCTGTTCTAAAGTATTTATCCTGGATCACAGAATAATGATCAGCCATTAAATTTATGTACTTTGTAGCACACTTAGGAAACAGCTTTTCCATCACTTAGTAACTGTAGGATAAGTAAAACAGCGCTGTGCACCAAGAAACACACAGTACGAAAGGACACTCAAAGTCAAGATTGTAGAAGAGTTATAACTTTATCCACTTTGATACCTTTTCAGTTAATCACATATTTTGTGGTTCCATGTTTGGCACATTAGGCACATTGAAGCCAGATTAACAACAAACAGCTGCTATTTATAGCATTTCCCCAGAGATGGGAATGGTTGCTGCTGCACTTTAAGACCAATCATGTTACATCTGTATTAAAATAAGAAGACAAACATGTTTTACTGCCAGCTCTGCCTGAATTTCAAATGAAAACCACATTAGTTAACTTGAGAATTTCTCAGTCAGTCAGTCTCCAGTGTCAGCTTACATAGTTTAAATAAAACATCTCAGCAACACACAATACAGCACAAAAGGATGCTAACAGCATGGGCCTAGGTGCAACAGAGTGCTCAAATACTCCTCGAAGATAAAAGTCAGGAATGGACTGCAAATGTCTCTAACCTGCAATAGCCTGGACCTAAGTAGGTTCTGCTACCATACCTTTCACAAACCCATTGCCTCAATTGTCAGCAGTGATACAGACTTAAATATGTTAAGTCTCACAACTCACAGGTTTTCTACTCACACTGTTGTTCTAAGCACCCTGAGAATGGAATCCCAAGCTCAGAAAGGCTGCCAGGACATCAAGTCATAGCACATTTGGTCCCACTGCTTTCCATTTGTTTATATGACAAAAAGATGGATCTCAAATTCATTATCTTATAGGCACAGGCTCACCTCCTTTGGCACTTACAGGTTAATCAGGCCTCAGCAGGCACTAAACAAGGACCTCAACTCTCATGAGGATGGTGGGTGTCTCTGTTCTGATCACACACAATCACACCTGCTCTGACATAGGAAGAGTCTTGTCTGGAGTGAACAGTCCTTTCCTAACTTAGAAGGAATAATACAATTATAAACAGAACAGAGACATTGGTGAGACACTGAACTTTACTGACAGCATGACAAAATCCATTTCCTTTTTCTGTTCAGATGCTTTCCACACCACCTGAAAACTTGACACTGCAAAGTTGCAGCTTGCAGTAGGTTTCACCTTCATACATTTTTTCTAGCTGGAACATTTGCTTACTGCCTACTGGCCAGACAAACAGAAAGGATAAAGCAGGAAGGAAACATGCTGAAGTATCAGTGGGTCAGTTTTTCAAAAGTACTTGCACACTGGGTACAGAGATGCCTCAAAAAGGCACAGGACATCTGCACTTATGTCACATCATCACCTCTGACAATGAATGCACCCCTGAGAGCTTGATGCTTCACAAAGCAGCAATAACATTTCTTTTACTGCTTCAGGTTACTTGGGAATGCAAATGTGTTGAAGTAAAGCATAGGTGCTTAAAATAAGGTTTGCAACTCGAACAATTCTATTTTTATGATTTCAACAATTCTTGCAGTAGCAATGACTTTCAGAACGCTAAGTCTAAAATACAGCAAACCTTTAGGAAAATATATCAAATATATGTCAACTACTATTTTTCTGTTTTCCTTAACATTTTTCTAGTTTTACCCCCCCAAACCCCAATTGCTATATGCAAGAATCCACATAAAACACTTGGAAAACTGATTGAAAAAGTAGGAACAGAATTGGATATGCTGCAGAAGTAGTCAAATAAAAAACAACAACAACAACAAAACCCCACAAAAATCCAAAACAAAGCAAAACAAAAAAGAACCCCCCAAAAACCCTAAACAGATATTAAAAAAAATTATTTCCTCTTTTAACATATTTTAATAATAGTAATAATAATTAATATTGCTTGTAACATAAACTTGGCAGACAAATATTATTTCAGTTCATGGTGGTTATTTTTAATAAATATATTAAAATCTCATGGAAGGAGTTAATGAATTATTTATAAATCAAGCAGTATATAAAATTCTGGTCAATATATAAATGAACACAAGTATACCTAAATGTGTAGTTACATCTTGAGCTGAATCACTTTTCACCAGACTTCACACACTTTCTTTTGTGTCCCTCCAGCAACTCACATTTTCAACTAAATTTCAGGGGTTTAAGTTATAATTTGCTGCAATACCTGTGACCAGTTATGTTTCACAGGTTTCAACCTAATTTTAAACTGTTTTGCTTTAGACCTTTGTAAGAGCAATACAACCCACTGTTGATTTCTCACCCAGAGTTCAGAGATCCAGATTTGGGTTTGTTCTGATTCAAAATTAAAATTGCCCATGGAAATGGCACCTTTCTGTTCCCCTGGATTTGTACTGCATTTTGAAACACTCTGGTATAGAGAGCCTTGTAAGAGTTTGGATCTGTAGTGTATTTTATTGCCTAAATAGCAAGATGGTTCCCATTTTTACCAGAATAACAAAATGGAATTAGCATGGTGAATCACTCATTAAGGGTCCAAAAGGAACTAAGTACTAAAACCACTAAACATTCACTTGTTTTATTTTTCTGTTTCTTGGTTACATTTTCAAAGTGTGTCCACTACCACTCCTATTGACATCAGCAGGGGGTTTGTAAATAAGCCTTTATCCAGTGTTTTAAAAAAATGAGCTTTTCAATGGAAGTAGTGAAGAGATCCCAATCCACTTCATTACTTAAAGAAACAGAGCAGGACAGCAAAGGGAAAATCAAGCCCAGGCAAGTACCTTAACGTATCTTTGAAGTCTACATTTGAACACTTCATACCCTGAATTGAAATGTCAAATTTTGAAATACACCAAACATAATTCAGGAAAGATAGCCTATTAACTAGTTAGAAACATCATTAAAAATGCAGATGACATAAAATTAAATGCATCCTAATCAGAAAATTGGAATATTTAACTTGGTAAATATTGTTTCATGAAGCTAGACTCACAGGTGACGTTATGGAAACCAATGAACCACACCAGGGTAGTTACTCTTTCCCTGCCCAGTGATCAAGTTGCTGAAACTGTACAGTCATGCTAATAATGAGGAACTCTAGACACCACAAGCCAGAGCTACTGAACTGTTATCTCAGAAAAGATAAAATCTCTTAAATAGATAAAATCTCTTGCCTGGTTTAAAGGTCAGAGATAGTCATTCTTCTTCTCCTTCACTGAAACCATGAAAGTACAGTGTTTAAAAAAGCATTGTGGCTCAGTAGGGACTCTTGCAGCAATTTCTAGTGCTGCTGTAATTGAGGTTGCATCAACATTTTCACAATGAAATGTACTGCCAGAAAAGCAATTCCATGTTGCAAGCTGAGACAGAAGACCTTATACCAGGCACAAATCCTTCAGCACCATGGGTTTGGTTTGTATGATTTTTAGCTAAGAAGTTGGAAGAAAAAAGAAAGCAAGAACAAAAGTCTTACAAATGGAAGTCAACAATGTAGAATTATGTAATGTTCAAATGCAACTTGTGGTGCAGACAGTTTATTCCAAACATACATACAACACGTGCTAAACATAGCCATGAAACCTGTTATCTGAAAAAGACTGAAAAGCTAAGATGCCTAAAATATAGAAGAGTGTGTGAATAAAAGTTACTTGTTCTAGGGATTTCTTTGAAAGGGCTGTTTTTTTGGTTTATTTCTTCCATATTTTTAAAGAAAAAATGAGGAGTTTTTTGTATATTTTCACCCACCTGCTCTGGGTACTTGCTTCCAACTATCTCTGCCACAGTGTTAAAGGATAGAGAGTCTGGATAAGTCTTAGCTCCCATCCTCAGGTGCACAACAATCTTAGTGCCGCGGAGAGACATTCGTGACATCATTTCAGCATCTTCCACAGAGATGCAAGCAGTGGGAATTTGGGGTACATCAGGCTGGTAACTCTGCTCCCCAGTATGTGGACTGTTAAAAAAACCAACAAAACACAGTGTTAACTTAGCTCTGTAATTCTTTTAGCATTACTGTAGAATTATTAAAAAGAATACATTCATGACTATCCCCACCATATTCCCAAAAGGGACATAGGTACAACTTTTAATAAACCTCTTGACAAAATACATCAAGTGTTTTTACATTAATCAGAATATCTGGCTGTTACTGCTATATATGTCTAGAAATCTATTCATTGTCAGCTCTATTTAGGTCATTGCCATGCTTTGATATCATACTCTATTCACTGCTTTACCGGAAGAAAAGCAATGAAAAATCTAAATGAACATGTTGCCGTAAGTGCATTCTTTTTCCTGTGACAAGTAACGAAATGAAAATTCACTATTAAATTTTAATTCCCTTGTCCAAATAACACAATTGCAGAACAGATGAGGCTGGGAGAAACCACTGGAGACCATCTGGACCAACCCCCCTGCTCAAGAGGGCCACCCAAAACCAGTTGCCCAGAACCATATAAAATGCATGAAAATCTTCACCCGTGAGCCCTCTCACAGCAGCAGACATATCTTTTAGAGATTTAAACAAACAAAAAAAAAATTAAATTGGGTTATTTTTAGGTCTTCTAAACTGGAAAAAAGTCCATTTAATTTCTGGAGAAGATATGTTGAGGAGGAAAGGAGAAACCTACTTTGTAAAGTTACAGATTAGGTAAAATGAGAGAGATTATTCAGTTCTATTTATTTAGAAGAATAAATCCTTCTCAACAATACAAAGTCATATTACAATCAAAAACATAACCTGCAAACTAGATATGCATAAATATTTATTTCAGATGGAAATACTAAAAACCAGTTATAGAGGTCTTACAGGAGCTGTTTCAGAGTATAGACAGATCTGTTCATTAAGTGGCAACATTTCAGGAAATTATTGCTCCCAGTCATTTACAGCTGAACCTCTTCCCTTTGCAGGTCATGTGACCCATGGCTCACCTTGGAATAACATTTAACCTGAAGCTCAGAATCTCCTCTGCCACGTAATACTCCCTGAGTGGAATAAACTCATGTAGACTTATAAATTCAGATCTCTTTTCTTTTTTTTTCTCCCTTTGTCAGAAAAAAAAGGCACCCCTCATCCCCACTTTTGGACTGCGATAACTTGCTGCATATGTTTAATATTTCTTTGAGTGTTTGGGGATAAATCCAGCATGTTAACCAAGAGATTTTCCAAACAATGTAAAATAAACAGATTGAAAAAAAAAGAAAAGGAGAGATGACAGTTTCACATACTAATTTTAAAAAAGCCCAAACCCTACATTCAACAACTGAGCAGAAACTGTTCCTGGTAATTTTAAATGAATGTTTTTGCCTGTATCTTCTGGCAAGTTTATGTCTCAGTACAAACATGATTGTATACTCAACTGCAGTAATTCAAGTTTTATCACTGATTTCAAGGTCCTTGTTATTTCTCAGACGCTCCACAAAAGGAACCCCTAAAACTGTGTTTGTTTCTCCAATTTAAGCCGCAAGTATATTTCTTGCACATGCTCCATCCTGATATTCAACCACAACTGTGGATAAGGCTTCTGACAGCTTGCTATGATCCATGCATGCTTACACACGTCAGGTGAATGAACACTTGCAGGTACAAAATTTACCTAGTTAGCCCGAAAAATAGACCTTTAAATTACCCGCAAGTGCCATTTGTATGCTCAACCTACTACTCTAATCTAGCCAAGATTACAAAGGTAAACCCCACTACCCAAATTAAACCATATCAGCACAGTCCAGCAGAGCCAGCAAGAGCTCAGATGATACCAGAACTTGGCAGGAATGGATGACTGCCCAAATTATTTCTACAAAAAGGGAAATGGACCTTAAGCATGACCAGTACAAAGACACAAAGCAATATTACAGTACTGTAGATTCCTAATGCTACAAGATGAACTCACATAGAAAACATTTGTGGCAGACACTAAGCATCCTGGGATGCAACTGGTTAAAGTTTACATGCATGCAAAATATGCCATGTGTTAAATATATAATCTACATAATAAATTGCTTAATAAAGTGCCAAAGAGTACATCCAAAAAATTTAAATAAAGAAAAGTATGTGCCTTTTATGCAGAGATAACCAAGAACTGGAAAGGCTACTGACCATATGGCAGGACCTGAGCAAGAACTAACAAAATAGAAATTACTAGCTGACTCTGTGTAACAGATGGAGAGAAGCATTCCTGAGTTTGGCTCAAAACAGGGCAAACAGGATGTAGTTTGGGAAAATCAGCAGAAAGAATTTTTTTTGGGGGGGTGGGAAGAGGCAGGGATGACTATAAAGTTTTTTCATTGAGTCTGAACAGACATGACTTTGGGAGTATTATTTCAAAAGAATAAGGATCTTATTTTTTTTAAAAAAATAAACTCTCTTGCCTTTATCATTCCTTGCACCTTGAAAAGGAAATGAAAGAATCACATAAAACCAGCTATAGAGATCACAAAGAACCCTGACTCTGAATCAGCATTGAACTTTACAACATTGGTACCTACAGGTAAGCAAGATGCACCTCTGGCATTTCCCACTAACACCTGGGAGTGAGGTTAGCATCTGCTTCAAACACACACTCTCTGAAAAATGCTGTTATTCAACAAACACTAAATTAATTCTGCAAAACTTTAAGGGTAATTAGGCTATTTAATATATGATACGCCCAGTCCAATAATATAGTTTGGTGTTCAGAAGAGATGGTAAGTAGCTCTTTCATTATTTTCAATTTACTTAACAAAAGCACCTGTTTTGATTTTAGATCTACCTTGTATCCATATTTAAACTATCAATTTAAAACATATTAATGCTACTACAAACTCATTTGGTCATGACATGACCAATTGTCATTTGGTCCTGACATTCTTGTTCAACAGTTGACAAAATTCAGATAAATAAAGTGGTTGAGTTTTGCTTTTGATAAACCCCTAAATTTCACATCTTGGAAATTATTTAAGTGTCATGGTATGAATAAAAGCAAAGAAAAGGCTCAAAACCTCCCCACATTTTCTCTGTTAAAAGTACATGTCAAATGACTAGTAAAAAACAGATGTGGCCTGTATTCTACACAAAAGTGTGAAGGGAGGATAAAAAACTCAAAAAGCAGCTATTTTCTCTTCTGGGTAAAATAATCAAATGTGGAGAAACTAAAACATGTGGATGAGAAGAAGCTGCTGGTGTCAGGTCAGTTCTAGCTCTTCTTATGCTGACTTCACATGCTCCATCACTTTGTTCCTGCACTTCCAACCCTTATCTCTAAGATAAGCTGTAATGCCCAGAGAAGAATAAATTGTGTAAGAACCAGTGCTTCAAGCTAAACTGGATGCTCTGATGGAAAACAGATCTCAAGCTGAAGCCTTGGGAAACAATAGCGATCTCCTAAAGGGAGAAGTAAGCATAACAAAAACTCTAACATGGCTAAAAGGGAAAAAAACCCACAACCAATCAAAACTTGATTATACAAAAGCTTAGCAATATTTATTTCAGTCATAGTTTGTATGCATATACCCTCAGTGCACCCCATTTCTTCACATCAACCTCAAAAAGCAATCTAGACTTGAGACATACAAAATCAACATTGTCTAAATATTGCTGGTGTTGTCTAAGTTTGCTCATTCAAACACATTGCAAGACTCTAATTACATATGTGACCACCTATTTTTCTACAGGACCCTTGCAAAATTCACTGTATGAACCACATGTAAACTAAAAATTTTTATCGGGTCAGCTAGTTTGTTAATATTGACTGAAATAAAAAATACCTTCCTGAATAGAACCACGACTACTTTAATCTCTAGCAGTACCCACAGCGAGATCACAGCCTTAACCTGGTAACAGGTTCACATTCTCCACATACTTTGCTTTTGTTTTTTTCACTTGTATATTCTACATATCAGAGAAAATCCCCGCATCACATACAAAGCTTTACACTTTAAAGGGGTTGATGGAACATACTGTAGCAAAACAGAAGGAAAACTACACATCTTGCTCTCATAGTTATCTGTGGAGAGTAGCTATTCATGAGTGCTTCACTCCTGTAACTTTCTCTGCATCATGAGCAGCATGGCAAAGCCTGAACTCCACACAAGTAAATCCCCTTTTCTAGCACCATGAAGTCCTTACAAAAGAAACCTTGCTCTTGTGTGCACTCCAACTGTGTACATTCTTCCAAGATTCTCACCATTATCTGGATAGAGAGGCCAACTGTAATTGCAATTAGTCAAAATGTCAAAAGTATTGTTAATCTTCTCAGAAGAATTAGGTCTATAAAAATAAAATCAGGCTATTCCCCATTTACAACAACTTGGAAAATTATAAAAGAAATAAATTCAGCCTAACTTTGTGTTTCTGTCATCATTTGTCCCAAGATTCACTTGCTTTGCTTGCTTCTTATATTGTCTTTGTGGGATTTGATTTGTTGGTTTACAGTAAGCTAAAAAGATATCAAGACTGTCAAATTTAAAACCAAATGGGAATATGCACAATAAATTTTAAGAAACTGCAGGGTAAAAATACTGTACAAATATGGAATTAAATAGTATAAATTAATTAAATAGTATAAATAAAATAGTAGTCTGTTGCCAAGATTAGAATATCTGGAATCCAGCCATACAGTGTCTTTTCCAGATTTCTTTGTACCAATCCTTAACTGGTGCAGCATCAGCACAAGTGTAATGAAGTGTAAGAAAGGCTCCAGAAACTAGTGGCTTTACCACGGAAAATTCCCTTTGAAGAACACAGCGTTTTTCACATGGACTCCATTTAAATTAACATTTAGAAGACTGTGTTTAGTGGGTGCTAGGCACTCAACAAAATTAGGCTTTACTGAACAAGCATCATAGCTTTGCCATAATTACGTACGTCCTAGGTAACAGAACATAACTTATGTGTATGTGTTTGTATTTGACTAATAATATTCAGTAACACAAGCACCAAGAGAATTCTCCAATAGGCACAGAATTTTTTAAAATAGCATGGTTTAGATATGGTTTGCCAAACAAGAAGCAGAAAACAACTCTGAAAAGTAAAATGATCAAATAAAGTTCAACAAATTCTGCCCTGGGACTATCCAGCTGCTGAGAAAGTAGACCAGCTTTCCAAGAATCTTTGCATCAGCTGCTCTTCAACTGAAAAAGAAACTTGCTGGATCTTACAGACATGAGGATGACTCTCCAGCAGCTGACATCTTGAGGGAACTATTTAAGTCATACACCTGTTTGGCCTCCTTCTGCTCAGTACAAATCACCAAGCTCTGTCCTTCTGTGTTTACATCTCTGCCGTGTGAGAATGCAGCTGCCTGCTGCACGCTACAATAGGTACATTAGGAGAGGTCTCCTGGAGTGAACACCGCTGGCAATCCAAATTGCCAGCAGCTGCAAGGATTCTGGCTTTATAGGCTTTGTTTTTAATTTTTTTTTTGTTGAATTCCTAGCTTCTCAGCCTTGAGCACAAGTCTTATTTATGTCTTCAGTGGCCCCCTCTATCACCAGAGACCAAGGCACACAGAAAACAAATTCAAAAAACTTCACTGAAAACAGATGTTATATTTCATACCTCCAGGAAGGATATAAATAAATCTAAACAAATAAACAAAAAAGAAATCAAAACCCAAAACAACAAAGCCCCCTCATTTTCTTTATTTGGAAAGCAGCAAATCGGACAATGAAGCATCACAATAACAAAAGCAAACTAAGAGCTAGCTGTCTAGATTACTGACCTGCTCTTCATACCATCTCCATTTAATGATGTTTTTCATTATTATAATTAACTCTTATATCAAAATTATCAAGCACAAATAGGTGTGAAGAGGAATTAGAGCTTTCAGGGTACCGTACCAATGCTTCCAAGTCTGATTCATTAGAGATAGGGAGTAGCAGAGAGGGTCAAGCTCTCCCACACCCAGGCATATACACACACACCAGAAATGAGTAAGCCCTGGCACTGAATGTAATACACCATGGGGCAGTACAGGGAGCTTCCTCCTCTTTTCAAAAGATGGTCATGGCACAGGGTAATGCACAGCCAACACTCAGCTGAAGGAAAAGGGTAGGGATAGAGGATAATTGTCTTACCACCATAAAACATCTTCCTTTTAATCAGCTGACCACTGAGATAAATAGAAGGGAGCAAGGTCTGAAAGGATGCAGGAGAAAGTCTCAAACTAACAGAACAGGATATGGAATGGTGCTTTTATTGTTTCCTTCCTTCTCCACCCAACCCACCAGTCAGAGCAGTATGTTTTTTGGACACTGTCATCCATAAAAACCAAACCAATCTTAAACTGATGTGCATTTAGGAACCGTCTCCTCTCAACAAGCTGTGGCAATGCAAACAAAGTCTCATGGAGATACACTTTTAAAGTGTAAAAAATAAGACAAGTATCAACAGGAATACATAGTCAAGGAAAAGAACATAAGGTAGAAATGGCAGTGACAGAGGGTAAACATGTTTCTGAAGTCAGCAGGAGACAAAACATGTTAGTACCAAAGACAACTATGTAGATGGATTAAAAAGGAGAACTTTTAAAAATAAAAAACTAGACAATAGAATAACATAGTTATTATCATCTCAGCATGAAATCTGAAAATTAAAATAGAAGAGAGAATGGAGAAATCTATTTATCTTTTCTTCTGTTTGTGAGTACAACATTTTCCACCGGAACACTTCCATTAACCTCAGCAGAAGGGGGTGGGACAATAGGGGAGAAGGGTTTAAAACCTAACTGGATATGAGAAGAAAGTGAAGGGACTGACTGGATGCAGTTTCAAGGAAGGAGCAAAAAAAAGCCACCACAAGACACTTGTCCAGGTGAAACACAATATTTTCTGCAGAAAACTGAAACTCTGAAAAATCTTCACTACATAAATGCTTATTTCACTCCCACACTTCTAATTTCTATAGATTATTAAACACCTGTTTTATGTTCTGTTAAACAATCCAATACTTTTACCATTCAAATAAAAAGAGAACAAAAAATATGGTAGTAAAAATAATACAGAGGGGCATACCACTTATTTTTCCTCTCAACTGAGAAATTTTAGTAGTGACACTTGAAAGGGAGTGTTTAACTACACCTGATCATTACATTTGCCTGTTATCTAGTTCACACATTATACAACTCCAGTTATGCAACGTAAAATGCAGTATAAATACCTAAGCGATACAAAAACTTTATCTAATAGTGTATTACACTTATTTGATGAACTTGTTCTCCAAGAAATGGTATATTTTTATTTCCAAAATTCAGGAAAGTCTTGCGTGTCACTCTGAACTCACAGACACCCTGAATTTTTCATTCTTGAGCCTGAAATCCACTGTAAGCAGAGAAGTTTTTTTAGAAACAGTGTCTTTTTAAAGTTCATTATAGTATTTTAACTCTGGCGAACTACAACTAAATATCGAGCAGCCCAGCAAAATACCAAGCATGAGTGTTCTTTCCCCAGCTGTATTTGTTGACTGTGGCAGATTCTTTCAAAAGCTTCATAATCTACATCAGATTAAATAAAAATTGTCCCAGTAGGTATGTATTTCCTTTTAACAGATCCTTTCTTGGCCATTAGTTGTGTCTGGGAAACAAAGAGTGTCAGGCTTAAAAAAAAAAAACAACAAGCCAACAGTACAAACCACGTTTGAGAGAATGACTGAATAAGTTTTGGGGATCTTCCTCTCCTACAGGTTTCTTGGGGAGCACACAGGAAGAACACCTGGTACACAACAGTTTTCATAAGGAAATTAATGTAGGGGTTTTCTGAGGAAGCAGTTCAGCCTTGAGAATTCAAGTAGTTTTCCTTCCCCAAAAGAAAAAGAGAAATTGCTGACAGAATGCAACACTTTCTCACTGTTTTGTTTTTGCTATCAAGTTTGTTGTGCTCTTCAACATGCACTATACAGTCATATTGTTTTGCCTAATGTTTGACAATTTGTCCTCTTCCCATTTAATCCTGGAGATACAGAAATTCCTTCATTAGTTTCTGAATGGGAGAGAAAAGATTATTCTCAATTCCACTTTTGCACTTTATGGGTTTCTTTAATATCTAATAGAGTGCCTATGAGAGTGGGTTCTGGAAGAGAGACTGTCTGAAACAATGTAATTTTTTCTCATTTTCATTAGTTGATCCATGTTGCTTAGGAAAATGTTTTTGGAAAAAAAGGTAGCAGGTTGGAGGCTGGTACAATAATGATCATCACTTTTACAGTCTGTACATAATTAAAATATGCAAATGATTCTGGACTTGAACCAAAAGATACAGGCGCACAGCCAGTCAGATCAGATGAATTGTTGGAGTGACATAGGTTTAGGGACATGATGAGATTCCAGACTACCTGAAAAGTGACAGCTGGTAGCTCCAGGAGAATGTGATTGTCAGAGAGGACCACAGGCCTCCCTACTTCCTCCCCACCCATGTGTCCAAGGTCTCACTCGTGTTAAGGCAGCCTCCAAGAGGAAAGGCATGCTGCAAGTCACCTGCACACAGCCTTGTGTACAGCCCACAGCCTTAGGGCTTAATACAGGAAAACACTGAAGGTCACTTAGTGCAACACTGCAAGACAGTAACAGAATGAAAAGTGGTAATTCTCTTCCCAATGCTCAGGTACTAAGTAGTTATTATTCCCCCACCCCACAAAGTACACTGTGAAAAAAATTATCTTCCTGACTATGAGTGATTAATGTTAACAGTGAGACCATGTATATAACTTCATGAATAATATAAATAGAAAATATTGAAAAAAACTATACCTACTTAGAAAGAAGTGCATCATATGATTTTTAGAAGCAGAACTGTATTTTAAGCTAATATACACAGGCTGAATTACCTTGCAGCTGTCAAGGTAAAATTTCTTCCTCTAAAGTACTCTACACTACACTTCTGTGTCAGCATAGTGCAGTTACTTAAATTATTCACTGGAAATTGTACTTGTTGCAAATCTAACTTGTCTATAAACAAATACTGAATTCTACAGAACAAACCTGAATGTGTGCAATTCATAACTATTTATCAAATACTTTAAAGCAATTGATCTGTAAATGCAGCCCAAAGATCACCTGCAGTTTCCAAAGCCTTTGTACACCCAGCTCTCCAAGTGGGCTTTTAATAAGCTAAAGTTTCACTGACCTGCAGGTGAATCTTGTGATATAGCCCATATACTGATTAATACCAGTATTAACAAAACTCCTGTTTTAAGGGGACAGTGCTTGATCCTTGATCTAACCACAGAACTGTTCACCTGCAATGAACAGTTGATGGTTGATGTGACCCAGGATACACTGCAAACCACATGGTAGCACTTCTTGCTGCCAGAGCTATGGAACTGTTGAGCAGCTTTGCTGCAAAAATGCTGCTAAAACAACTTCTCCTTGGAAGTTACAATTTGTCAAACTTTTGGGGGAAACAGACCTGTCTAGGAGACCATCCTTGCGAAACCACGACAGTCAGACTGTCCAGTTCACAAGCTCTGCTCCCAGTTAAACTTTGTAATGGCCTGAAAACTCATGTGGAAGCGGAAATAATAGTGCATTTGTGGCTAAAATTCCTGCCACAAACATATTTGGACTAAACCTAAACAAATCTAAAGGCTTCAGACACCTTATGTGGGAGATCCTACAGGACTGAATGGAATTCTCCTTTCTTTTCTCAGAAAACTTCCACAGACAAACATCGCCTACAAGTCTAATGCTTTCCAGTGGTGTTCTCCAATTCCTTGTCATCTTATTGTAATTGCCAGGATTCTGGCATAGTTTCACTAACTGTTAAGCCACTCCATTAAGTAAAATCAAATCAGTGAAGGAATAAAAAATACCACTCTGTATGAGAAGGGTTAAAGGAATCCATCACTGATTGTCACTCAGAAGTACCATATAAAGATTTGCAAGCCTGGAACCTAATTTTAGACACTGAAAAACAGTTATACTTCTAAAAACGTAAGTTGCAGCTGCACTTGTTATTCCAAGTAGCTCTGCTAAAGTTTTCTCATGGGTCTGCCTATTCAACTGCATTTCTGGCAAGACTGAAATGTTAGCATTCTCTCAGATTCTGCTGCACATCATTTCTGTTTTCCTAGATTGTCAGCATTATAAACTAAGTAAAAGAAGAGGGGAAAAGAATCCCCATAGTTTTGTGGAGTTAAAGCCTTGGATGGTCTCAGATGAACTTGACTGCCCAGGATTCTGGCTGCATGGACAGTGTTGAGTCCCTTCTCAAGGTCTTTGAGCTTGAGCACAAACATACATGCTCCTGATGCCCTTTATAGAGATACAGAGCACATACTCAAGTTGCTTGGTCACTTCACATAATTTTTGGCACTCCAGTGCCCCCCCAACAGCAACTGCAGCCTTCTCAAAACGCCAGACTCAGAGCCCTGAAAATTGTTCTTTCCTTCTACAGAGAATGCAGATAGAGATCCTCGGGGGGAGACACAAACTCTCCTCAAAGATGTATCTCCTGAAGAGGTGAGAGCAATACACAGATTACAGAAGAACAACTAAAACCTCCTCACATGTCTCCTGGGAATTGTTTCCAAAACTCAGATTTTTGCCAAAATCGCATTTGAATCCCAGAACCTGATTTCTAAAGTTCGTGTTGTCCTTGATGATATAAACCTAAGGAAAAGCCTGTTACTTTTTTGAAATTCCAACTCCTTCGGGCTCTTATCAGTGGGTTTAACTCTCTCATGGTGAGTTAATGCTGAACTGAACTCAAATCCTTTAAAGTACAGCCAACAAATTATTTTTAAACCTTTACATTTGAAAATACGATATTCTGATGTAATGAATTGTATTCTCTGTCATTCACCTCCTGCCAGAGCCTTCCCACAGATCTGAATCTCAATCTAGCAGAACTCAACAATCAACCTAAAAAAACCCCCATGGTTATGTAATGGATTATTTATCAGCAGTAGTCATGTGGTAATACAACCTTTACTTGGTTTTGGCATGTGCAAATTGTTGCAGAATCTACTACTGACTACTTAAACACAGTTTAGAAGAGTTGACGCTTAATGTTGTCCTCTTTACAGTAAACAATGTACAAATGCTGTTCTAAATTAACATTCAGGAAGTATTAATATTGCTTATAAACAGGGAAAGACAGATAATACTGTGACCTGCTCAGGATCCCACAGGGGCACAAGGCAGAGTGATGAATGGAACTTCAGAAACCCTGGGTTTAATTGATTCACATGATTACTCTCCCTCCTTATCCTTTTGTTCTTTGGTGCACAAATGTCTAGAATCAATTTGGATTTTTCAGAGCTCAACAGTACATACTTCAATATTTCTTGTTGAGGTATTTTTGTGTGCTTCACAGTCACAAGCAAATTAATGTGAAGAAATCCAAATAGAAATATGTCAGAAATGATGTGGTTCCTTTATGCTCTTTATTCTTAGAACAGTTCTCCTTTTGCATTCACAAAGGATTAAAAAGCCATGAAGTGCAGTCAAAGCTTAATCCTGCTTAATAATAATTATAATGAACAGAAGCATGTAAAAGACAACCCCTCTCTGTTTCACAGGGTATTTGCAGTACTCACATGAGACAGCCACGGCAGAAGTACTGTGGATAGTGACCAGGAAAAAAAGGCAAGGTGAAACAGTTTAGCAGAAGTCACAGACTCTACTCACCTAACCAGCTACAGGAAACAATCTATAAATACTGAACAGAAGTCAGATTTAAAAAGCAAAGTTGGAAGAGAACAGAGTTACGGCTTTAGGTTTGCACCATCATCCTAAATATAGAAACAAAATGAGAGAAAGTATAAGATGCCTGAAGGAGTGGACAACAGGCAAGTAATCAAAGCTGGCATCACTGGCAGAGCAGTGACAGGAGATGGCACCTCTCATTTAATAAACCAGATGGAGAAGGATTTTCACCATTTAGCTGTACCTTGCAGGCAACACAAAAGCATTAGTATTTGATACAACAAAATGGACACAATAAGAGAAATGCAGGTGACTGACTGGATTTGAAGGGGAAAACAAATCTAGAGAAAAGGATTAAAGTAATTTAAATGGTTACATTTCTGAGGCACAAGACATTGTTTCTACAGGTAAGAACCCATTATTACTGTTGGTCATCAACACCAGCTTACATCTAGAAAACAATTCTGAACAACAGCTATGGAACAACTAGCTCTGACTTCCTAAAAACACAAGTCAAAATTTGTGTGCCATAAACAAGAGGTTTCATCATACAAATAGGTCTAGCTAATCATACTTAAATGTCTGACATACACTGTTGTAAAGATAACAGAGCAGGGTGAGGCCATCCCATGGGAAGACAACATCTAATGAAAGAGCATAGAAATATCCTGCCATATGGACAAGCCACAAGTAAGACTATGGAAAGTGGAAGAAACAGCAGAAAGAAGAGGCCACCTGCTGTAACTTTTCTCTAAAAAATCCTTTTTCTGTTTCTCTGTTTCTGTTGCATCTCTTCTGTATTTTTGTTTTTATTCTTGGGTTTCTCAGCCTCCTTTGGATTGAATTCTTTTGGGATCCTCCCTCATGGGGAGCCCTGCTAATCTCAGTTCTTATGATTCGAAGAAAACTCCCAAGCTCGTTAGAATCTTGTTTCTCGTGTTTATTAAAAGGTCATCACAAAACTTAACAGGTCTCTCCAGGCTGGCTACACAAGGTTAATCTTTGCAATCTGGTACATTTCTTTCTTCTGATGGTACAACAAGGCCTTGTGGCACACTTTGTGTCTGATGCACAAAATGGCCCCAAAATACGCAGCTCTTTTATCTTTATACTTATTTTTACCCAATTAACAATAGACACGTATATTATTTTTCTTAATGACCCAATGACCCATCACCTCTGTGATGCACTGTGGCATTCTCTGTCCAATCACTTAGTACTACCCAAAAACCTCTAGGAGAAGAACATGAAGAAGAAAGAAGAAGGGACAAGGGACAACACCCTAAATCCTCCATCTTGTCTCCTGTTCTCTAAACTAACTTTTTCACCCAGTGATTTAGAAAAACTTTCTAATCTACACACTGACACTTTTAGCTTTTTCCATCCAACTTTAACATTTGTTTTCATGTACCACCATGAAAACATGCTCATGAATTTCATATTATATGAAATTCAGTGTTTTTCTGGAGCTTCTAAGTAAGTATCAGAAACAAGGGCACACACTCTGTATTCCAGACTCCAACACCTGCCCTTTGAAAAACAGTGCAAGCATTCTTGTAAAGAGAAATCATAATATATTGGAATAAACCATACACATTTTTAAGCATACAAGGTAAAACAAAGTAAGGAATTAGCATTTCCAAATCCTCTGCATGCCTGGGGTGTTGACCAGAGAGATTAACTCTGCTAACAGTTGACTAGCAATCAAATACATTTTAAAATTGGCACCTATATTTGGTTCCTTGTTTGTTTTACGTAAGTAAAAAGCTATATATCAAAATAAAATTTCATGTTGTATACAGGCATATAAATCCAGCCAAAGTCCCTGCAAAAACCTGTGCTCACTTTTGGAAACCAGCAGTAAACCTTGGAAAGAGTGAAAGAGTACTTCAGGAACTTTGGAGCAGATACAACATGTTTCCTAACTAGAACTTCAGTATATATAAGCTGAAATGGTTTTGCAATATGTAGATAGATTTTAGTAACATCACCAAATTAAGAATAATTTGATTATTCAAACAGATTCAGAAAAAGTGTCTTGAGTAATACAGGAAGTAGAAACAATACTCAGTGGGAAACAGGAACTGGAAAACCATGAAAATAATGGAAAAATATATGAAAAAAATCGGATAGGCAAGTGAATTTATATAATAAACCTCTGTACAAGTTGTTTCAGCATTGCCTGGACTAGAATTTAAAAAGTGAGGTGCTGTGTACCTGGAAAGTAATCCTAGAATGCATGAAAAAACAGAGGCTTTATTCTTTCTTTCTTGCTCTCTTTTTCTTTTTTAATTTTCTTTTTTTTTTTTAATGAAAAAAGGAGAATATTAGGCTAGGACACCCCAAACATTAATTCTGTAGCATTCTGATGCAAACATTCTGGGACTATTTAATCTTTTCCAATTGTCCAGGGCCAAATGCTCATGTGGTCTGGATAGGAATACTCCAGATATAGTCCACAATTACTGCACTTTTATACAAGAAACATGGAGAATTACAGAGAAACAAAACAGTCCACATACTTCTCAGATCTTATCAGCTGCTGAAAATAAATACACAGATTGTGAAACAAATTCACTGGCACTGTATTACTCAGATCCCTCTCTGTAATTGTTATCTGCCTTTGTGTTGTCAGGTTTTCCTTCAATCCTCCATGAATATGGTCACCACATACTAGTGAGACACTTGTTCGTGCAATCAAAAAAACCAAATATTGTGAGGACATTAAAACAAACCTGAAGTTCACAGGTAGACATTATAACCATGTCAGAGGGTTCTGAACTTACTAACGGGTTTCCATAGGCACCACAATTCATACAGACTCAGAAGAGGTTGGCAGCACTGAAGAAAGATGAAGCTGATTAGGAAGAAACAGGAAATCATGGGAAATTGCTGAAGTTCCTGATGGTCAACCCACAGCAAGCACAGCTGTAACTCCTTATATGTACAGTATGTCACAGTACATGAAAGCCAAAACTTGGAAGTTTTATATACTGAACATCTTTATATACATGAAGCAGTAATGCAAAGATGGAATAGAACTTAATAACTTCAGAATACTACCAAATCTAATCAGTGGGTGCTCATGGTGTTCAAACAAGATCATCAGAGATATGAGTGGCCATCCAGCCCTCAACATAATGTATGACTTAGTAATGTTAGGAAAGTCCAGAAGACAAGAAAAAAATCCAATGGAATACTACATTGCTAAAGATTTGCCTTGGGAAGTTATTGGTGAGGAAGCCAGGATTTCAATAGAACTGCTATCCTCAGAGCATTTTTCTAGATATCAGAGTCTATCAAAAAAGATTTTATTAGCTCTTTATCTACCTCTACCAAGTTACAGGATATTGCTTGTATGACTAGACACTAAATGGATGAAACTCTTCACAATTACATGAACATATTCCTGAACAGGAGGAGTCAAAACTAGGAGGAGGTAGAGAAAGCTCTTATTAGTCTCATCATCATTTTAGTGACTTTGTAAGAAAAAAAATATGCCAGGTGTATGAAATTACACAGAGATTGCAGATGTCACATCCCATCTACTGAAAACAAAAAAAACTAACCAAAACCCAATTATGCAGTTCAAAGCAAAAAGAGGAAAAAAAGTTTGGTAAAAGCCAAAGAGAGACTGAGACTGAAGAAACATCTACAGATTTCTCACTATTATGAAGCTATGTGAAATTTGACTCCTTAACTGCTGTGCAAATAGCAAGAACCCACTGTACAATATGATCATCTCTTAAAAAACTAAGCTCCATTTCTTCTAACGACTTCTTCTACATCTCTTTTTGACAGCCAGGCTTTGCCCAAAAGTGAGCAGAAAGACTGCACTGCAGAATTCAGTCCAGCATGTTGGCTTGAAGGGCACATAGGAAACACAGTAAAAATTAACAAATTGTCAGTCAACAAAATTTACAGACATCCTGGAGGGAAAGCCTCTAAGTGCAGAGCAAACCCCACAGCATACCACCAATCCATATGTCTAAGAGCAGCAAGACAACATGCACAGAGCTATAAAACATAAATAGAATCCTTCCACAAGCTCCCCAGAGACTTATAAAACATGGGCTGCTCTTACTTTCTCTTGTTAGACCCCAAATAAGGGTTTTATCATTGTTCCCTGCTTCCTTAGTAGAACAGGAGACAATACTGCTGTATCCCATTGCCACAGGCTATTGCTTTAGGACAGTATCTCATTGAGATGTTTCTTACAATCAATTCTTGTTCCTAGTCTAATCCAGTAAGTGAGAAGTAATCACAAATGGCACTTCCTGATTTCTTCAGTCATGCTGTATCACTCCTGTTGCATCTCTACAATCCTTACACTGCTTCCTGCTGCCCTTATGCTCTGTGCATTCCCCAAGCCTGTGTAAAGCAGATGGAAGATGCTGCCTACGCAGCATGCCACTGCTTCCCCTCTGTGGACAGCAGAATGGGTCACAAGAAGAAAGACTCCTAAGACGGCAGCAGAAAATTTGGTATACTGGCATTCATAGTGGAAGGGAAGAACAGGAGGGAAAGAAGGCTTCAGGGCTCAGGGCACAATAGGAAGATACCATTTCTAAGACAGAATATTCATTTTAAGGGTGAGATACATCTCTTTGCTGTTAAAACAAAACCAAAACCAAACAACTAAACCAACCCACCAAACAAAAGCCAACCAAAAAGCAAAAGAAATCCTAGTAAAACTACTAAATCATTCCAGAATTCAGAAAACATGGCAGAGCAAGAAGAGGAAGCTGAATCTGTCACTACTGATGTGAATAAGCCCTTACTTTTCTTTGACATGGAGTTTTAGGGACAGGAAGATTATCTCTTTAGCAAGCTGTTCTCATGTCTGGAACAAAGGCAGCAGATCAAGCATTGGAAGCGGTGATACGGTGAAAAGTCCCTTTGATAGCACCTGAGAAATGACCTGACATTGTCAGCAAGACTGAGAAGGGCATGACTGGTCTAAAAAGCCATAAGGAATACAAAGGAAAACAATTTATATACAAAAAGTTATACATGATTATACATGGTAGGAGAAAATAAATGAAGCTAGATTACAAAAAGAAGAAATTAAGATAATGGAAATGCAGTGGAAAAGAAATGGTTTTCAAATTCACATACATTTCATGAGATGATGTACTAGCCTTGCACCTTATGTACTGACACAGATCATCTATGCAACCTCAGTCATAAATCTTGAGTTATACCATGCCATTAATGACTTCAGCTTTCATCCAGACAAAGCTTTTGATTAGAGTTACTGGAGCTTCACAAGCTGGTGGTGTGTCTTGGCCACATGTAACCGGAAGAAGGAAAGAATCAGTGAAGGAAAACACTTAATTCAGGTAAGTATAAGATGCTGAATTTAGTACAAAAAGAAAAGAACTTGACCAAATACGTGTCCTTGTTAAGAGACTCTAGATTGTGTCAAAGTACTACTTGGTCTATTTTGGCCTCGTAATATGTTCCCTGTTGAATTTCTTGCATTCCTCTGTAGCATCTAAAAAAATGTAATAATAGGGCTCTTGGCATTTATCCTGAGGATTCTTGGGAACTTCCTTTTTGAGTTCTCAGGAAAGCACTCAATTTTGCTTCTTTCTTGAGCCCTGAAAAGAGTTATTATTACAAGATACAGTGTTATGACATTATCTAATCTGTGGTTCTTGAAGAATGGAAGGATTTACTGAAAGCTTTAGATTCATGAGAGTACATTCACTGCAGAGTAAATACTGAACCATTTCAAGAGCTAAATGACACCTTTTTATTTACAAAATGTTTCAAAAAAGTACAGCTAGAAAACAAAAACTCCAGACTTATGGCTAGCTTATTACAGTCAAATAATTTAAGGAGCCTTACAGCTAAACACTTTTCCTATCTTATTTCACTTTGATTATTTAATAAACAGAACAACTGCTATGAAAAAGTAAACCTATGGTAGCAGAAAATAGTTTTGTCATCACTTTTTCTTCAGTAACACTGCCTGTTAAAGCATGGGACTGGTCATCCAGATTACTGCTCAACTTCAACCATACCTTGTCAACTGAGTATTTTCACTGTAAAAAACATCCACTATGAACTGGGAACACCCATCAGTTTATTTTTCACTACAGTAAGAGTATGTCTCATTAATCTCAGCACAGTTAAGTTATTAAAACAGGAAAAAAAGAGGTAAGTACCCAGATTTCTACAAAAGGCCAAATATTATAGATAGTGTTTAATTACTACAATAACGTATGTTATTTGAGAAGGCTCGTTAAAAATAGTTCTGTTACCCTTAACTCCTAATATCCACATTTAAATATTTCACCACCAAATTGCCAATGCTTCAGAAAATTGTTATTGGGAAGCAAAGCCTACAAGAAAGATGGACAGAAACTTTTTACAAGGGTCTGTAGTGATAGGACAAGGGGGAATGGCTTCAAACTGATAGGAAGAATAGGTGCTAATGTCTTCACTGAAGACTCAATGGATGAAGGTCCTCACTAAGGATAGGATGTTAATGTCTTCAGGAATGACTAGGTCTGAAAGAATCAATCAGAATGGCTGTGGCGATCTTTAGGAGAAATGGGTGTTAATGTCTTTGAACTGGGTCTTAATGTTTCTATGAAAATCAAACCACCAAGTTTGTTACAGAACCCAGACAGTTAACTTCAGGGTATTAGGAGAAATGGGTCTGCGCAAAGTCTATTGCAGAACGCAGACAGTCTGAACTTCTGAACTACAGGGGAAAATGACGATACGTGTTTTGGGGGGAATATGTGGTAGGTGGTTTGGGAAGGCTGTACTTCCCTGGTACCTCATCAGTGTGGAAAGAGGGCAACATGCGGTCAGGAGTTTAGGATAAAAGGTTCTAAACCTCAAGAGAGACCCCACAGGGGATTGGCCTAATGGACTCTCTCCCTTTATTCTAATAAAGTTGCAGGACTTCTCTGTCTCCTTTATGGACACTGGCATTTCACAGCATGGTTTTTCTGCAAAAAACCTGAAGAAATTAGGTTTAGATTAGATATTAGGAATGAATCCTTCACTGTGACTGTGCTGAGGCACTGGAACAGGTTGCCCAGAAAAGTTGTGGATGCCCCTATCAGTGTTCAAGGCCAGGTTGGATGTGGCTTTTAACACCTTGGTCTAGTGCAGGGTGTCCCTTCTACCAATTATCTATTAATTACAGTTACCTTCTTGTACATAAAAAGCCCCACTCTTACATGCTATCAATAAAGTAGCAAGAAAATCATTTAACACAAGAGGCAGACAGTGCCACGAGACACAACTGCCACATTGCAATACCATGTAATGTCTGTCATCTCTTCATAGGTCAAGGAAGACATGGTTGCTAATTTTATTTCCTGTTCACTCAGCAACACTGTTCAAAATGAATGAATCTACTCCTTGAAACTCCAAAGCAAATACCTGTCACCTATGAGTGTCATGAGTCCTTGTACAAAGACATCAATGAGTTTTCCTGAGTATAATGACATTCATCCCTTCTTGCCCTTATTAAGAATTGGGATGCTTGAGTCCCCAGGGTCTTTCATTACTCCATGATTATACTACCACATCTTAAAGAAAAATAAACTGTCCCCGGGTCAAAGATTCCCTTCACACCTTTTGCCTTGACAATGTGGCAGCCAGCTGTCACTTCTGGAACATGGAACAGTCATCAAGTACTCAGCAAAAGAAGCGATTCAATTCCTTTTGTGATTTCACCGATTCTGCCTTCTAAGTAAGCTTTAATAATGAGTCCTAATAAGCCTAGAATGTTAATGACAGTACCTAGTTTTAACCTATCAATATTACTCATATTGCAAGATTACCTAGAAATCACACCACAAAGTGGCTTACATTGTTCCAGCAAATAGAGTAACTAAATAACAATAAGCAGTCCCCTGTTGAAAAGGGGTTGAAAAATTTTAAAAACAAACAAACAAGCAAAACTCCTCAAACAAAAAACAAAACTAAAAACCCCATCCATAAAACTTTATATAGTTTAGGAAAAATTGTGAAATTCCACCTTTCATTTATCTGAAACAGGGATAATGCAGTTCGAGAAGGAGGATACTTTCTTCTAAAATGTTTCCAGGATGTTTTGGATAACTCCATAATCCCATTATTATTTATTTGTATTATCAGTGAAGGTGTAAACACACAGGCCAAAGAAGTAAATGCTGTGGTTGACAATGCAGCAGCATACAAATTCAAGAATGCAGGACTTACACAACGTTTGAAACCTTTTATTAGCTTTTTACCTTTCATCTCTCACTAACACACTACTCCCTGCAGCAAAGCAGTATTTCCCACCAGCCAATTAAAAAGGCAAGTGGCTTGAACAAAGAGTGCCCCAGACACTGACAGATAAGAAGCACCCCAACCAGCACATAGTCCATCCAGCACAGCATGCTGCTAGGACAGACAAGGAGACACACAGCTGGTGATTAGAAGGAAACATAGGAGAATGTATGGAGATAAGAAAATCCATCCTGCCTACAGCAATACCAACTCGTTAAAAATAAGAGAAACAGATCTAGTCATCACTGAGTAATTGAAGGGAGGGACTGGACCTGAGTACCTTCTGTACTACAAGAAAAAATACATTAACCAATCCATTCCATATTAAAAAAAAACCCTAAGTGAAGGTAAATGAAGAGGGTACAGAGAGTACACAGTAAAAAATGCTTTGTGGCAGCATCTACATTCAAAATTGCTTTTGGGAATAACACCTCTGCTCCCAGTATCAATTAAGGATTCAATACTTCTAAATAAATATGTATTTGGCATCTACTTCCATTCAATTTTGAAACAGCTGTAATGCCAGTTCCTTCAGTTTCCACCTCTGTTCCTCACCTCTAAGCTTCTCTAAGCTTTTCATTACATACTAAATGCACTTCCATAAACACTGTAGCAAACAGAACATACAGTAATTTTCAAGTGAACAATTCTGCATAGCACCCTAACTACAGATAGGAAAGATCATCTGGTTTTCAGAAAATCAACACATTATAGATTGCAGTATTCTTTCCTGATACCATATAAGGCTATTTTGAAACCATGCATTTTTTTGGAAAACTGTTTCTGAAACACATTCCACTATCTGTTCATGATTATGAGCTTTATTAGCAATTCCAAGTATTAGAAAATACATTGTAAATACCACATTTGTTGGACACCAGGAAATACACTAATAATAGTTTGGACAGTATCTGAATTCGAGTGCATCATTCTTCAGAAAGCATTTTTAACAGGTAATTTTGACTTCTTTAGGGGAATGTGGAGCATTTTCATGGTTCAGCCCCAGCTGGCAACTAAGTACCATGCAGCTGCTCTCTCATTATTTCCCTGAGTGTGATGGGAAGAAGACTCAGAAAAAGAAATACAAAAACTCATGAGTTGAAGACCGTTAAGAACAGTTGAACGGTATGAAAAAAAACCCAGAGTGGAACATTGTAATAAAAAATATCATTTTAATTACAAAAAAACCCAAAACCTAACAAGAGCAAATAAGTAAAGCCCAAAAAAACAAGTGATGCACAATACAATTGCTCACCACCCTCTGACCAATGCCCAGACTGCTCACAAAAAGTGGTTGACTCCTTCTGGCCATAATCCCCTCCTCCCTCCCCTCCCAGTTTTCATACTGAATGTGATATCCTATGGTATGGAATATCCCTGTAGGTCACTTGTCCCGGCTGTGCTCCCTCCCAGCTTCTGCAGCTCCTCATTCACAGAGCATGAGACCTAAGTCCGTGACTTAGGGTAAAGCACTACTTAGCAACAACTGAAATATCAGCGTGTTATCAATGTTGTTCTCTCAATCAATGTTGTTTTGGCTGAATCCAAACCACAGTACTGTACCGGCTGCTAAGTAGGAAATGAACTCTATCCCAGCTGAAACCAGGACAAGCATATAAAAATGCTACCAAGCAACTACAGAGGCAGCAGAGCTGCTCTCTGCATGTGTTCCAATACAGTTAGTTGGTTTTACTGACTTCTGACCTTTGAAGCATTACAAATGGAGAAGCTTGCACTCGTATTGCTGAGGTGTGACCACTCATGTTTTCTCTGTAGAAGTGGATTCAAGCATGACTCCAAATGCCTCCCAAGTCATTTCCCAGCTCCTGCCTCAAGAAAGACCCAAAGCTATATCATACTTTCACCTACTAGGCTAGACTTCTGGAGAAAGAAAACCTAGGAGATCAAAAAGAAACCATGGTGTTACCTAAACAGAACACAAGCCCAGGTTACGTTGTGGCACACATTCAGGAACAGGTTAGCTACTGCCAGTGACTCCTCTGTGGGTAAAGAGTTACTGGGTGGGGAACAAGGGGGAGGAGTAAACAATCTATTGCTCTGAATACGAACTTTGCCAAATGAAGAATGTTACAAAATATAACACCTCTGGTATAAACTGGATATCTTTCATATTGTCTTATGTAAATGATTTTATTAACAAAGCTCTACAGTTTAAGCAGTCAAGCTTTGTGTCTGGCATCATTTAATGCCCTGCCAGTCCTGTTCAGGCTGCAGCTCAGGGACAGGATTGTGGGCTGGCAGATGGGCCTGTCCTGATCCAGTCCTCAGTCCAGCTCTGCTGTCTGGGCCTGCCTGACCAGAACTCCCATCACAGCCAGCAGGCTCCTACACAAAGATCACTTCAGGCATTAAGGTCACCAGTAACACCAATAACAGCGTAAATGCTGTGTTAAAGGACAGTGTGCATCTGTCAGCCTTCCACTATGTGGCTGAACCCTTCTCCATTTCCTCAAGTAGTCTTTTTCAAACTAGATAAGCATTTTAAGAGTAAGCTTTCAGAGTTGGAAAAAACTCTGATAAAAAATAGATAAAAAAGATAAATTTAAAATTTATAATTTTTAACAAAATATAAATGATAACAGATAAAAAAGGAATTGTTACCAGCCAGAAAGCTAAAATATATAATTTCAGTAACATGATACTACAGTGATAAACAAATAATGTACTAAGAAATCTAAAAATATTTACATCTCTTAAAAAATTGTTATTTCCACGTACCTTACTTAAAAAGCAGTGTGAGAATTACAAACCTTGCTGCTAAAATGTTCTAAATAATTATGTTCAAAGCAGACTACTCCTTCATCTAGTACAAGTCAGCCTCATGCTAAGAAAATTCACATGACTCGTACATTCTAGTCAAACACACAGAACGACCAGTTCATATCATCAATGACAGCCTGTTGTCTTTTGACAAATGTCAAAGACATTTGGTTTTGGTTCTTCTCAGAATATTTATGGCAGCCTTGAGAATGCAGAAAGTTCTTTAAAACAAATATTATACAAAACTTGAAACAAGAACAAAACAAAAAAAAAAACCGGTTCTGAAAGAATGACAAAGCACAGGGGAAAATAACTATTGTGAAGCCAATAGATTCAAAACCAAACACCCACTCGTAACTGGCAATGTTTAAGTCATAGAGAACAAAAATTCCTGCCCAGAAACGACATGTCAGCTAACATTGAAATGTGAGTTACAGGAAGAAAAGAGAAAAATGCTTACCTGTGAATAGAAAAAGAAGCAATAGACCTAATGAGGGATGCCACTGCTCCGACTTTAGCAGCTTCCACTGCTCCCTGTAACCTGTATTGCACAGTTTCACCATAATTGATGAAAGGTTCATTGTAGACGACAATCTTCCCCTTGGCCTCCTGAGCTCGTTTGTGCAGTTCATCAAATGAGGCTACAACTATGACTTCTGCTGTAATTCCTGAAACAAAATATTACAGTGGTTTTAGCAATGCTTTCCTATAGCTCTCCTAAGGTAAATTCTAACAGACAGAAATGCATGGACTGTGCAGAACTCAGGAAATCAGCGTGAGGTTTTTTTTCCCTGAAAAAGGAAGACTATGTGAAATGCTCATTAGGGATCAGTACCAAACAGATGCAACAGAACCCTCATCCAGTACACACACCTCTGTAAACAATAATTTTGAGATCTGTAAAGAATAAATTTGAGAATTTTGTTCATTGCATATGCTTTAATGCCTCATTGTAATCTTGTATAGTACAAAAACATTTGCAAAAGCTGCCTATGGGATCAATTAAAGAAAAAGATAGCAATCTTTTCATGGAAATGTTTTGATATGTTGCTGAACAACTTAGCTTAGCAGCTGGAAGCCTGTATTTTTAGACTGTAACTCCTATAAAATTATTTAATCCAAAAATGAAATGAAATTAAAGTTCTGCAGTGTCAACAAATTTTGCAATGTGCTTAATAATAATATAATATCTTCATATTTAAGTCAGGAGAATATAACAGTTCTATTGGATCTCATTCTGGGAGTTTTTCCAGGAATCTACATTTCCCAGTTCATGATACAGAAAACACAGGCAGGTTCTTGTGTAGGACTATTCACACATGCTAAATTAGATCCCACCCAGATATTTGTTTTTAATAGTTGGAATAGTTTTAAATTGCTGTATTATCTTACTTGAAAAAACAAAGAATGTTATAGATAAGCCAGAGAATCCTTCTAACTTTTAAGGACATTAATTGAGGAACTATATTTCATAGCATTTGAGAAGTAATTCATTAAAATGACCACAATACTTAAAATTCAATTTTGTTGATTGGTTACAGAGGTAAGTAGAGACTGCTTAACAACATGGGCTGGGTACTTTGCTTCTAAATATAGAAGAAGTAATGGTTGTCCGAAATTTTAGTGTTGTACATTTCACCAAATAGTCACAAAATACATCAATGGAAACTGAAACAAATTACAAATCCTCTAGCAAGGATTTGTCAGAATAAAGTGAAACTACCATGTTTTTATGAATAAAATTACTCTCCTTGGAAAAGTCTTTGTTTTTTGGTTGGTTGGTTGGTCTCTGTTTTTTTTTGTGTGTGAAATAAGAACTATTTAGAGGATTTCAAAGACTTGTATTTAAGACCACAATAACACTTAGAAATAAGAGTTATTAGTCATATATAGTCACAAATAAAAGAGAAAAACTCTTAGAAAAATAGGAAGGTAATGTCTCCCAGCATCAGTGTGCCCAGGCTCATGGCTTTTTTAAGAAGAAACTACACTTCTAAACCTTAAAGAAACCATTCCACAGAAGTTTGGTTTCATTAGAATGTACCACTAAGAGTTCAACAGACATTTACTGCTACAAGAGCGAGTTTTAGCTACAAAAATAACCTAGTGTGACAGGCATAAAAATTTCAGCTATTCAGATTCTTACCTTAACCTGGCAATGTTTTAGAGAGGCAAACCAAAGAACCACCTTCACATATTACTAGCTGCTGTTGGCAGGCAGGTGAGCATACTAGCAGACTCCAGCTGCTTATAATTAATGGCACGTTCAGCCTCTAAGGAACACCCCAGCAACAGGATAATTTTGGGTATAAAACCATGCCACTGGAAATAAAGCCAGGTATCTGCAAAATTTCATTTTCCACAAGAGAAGCTGTGGTCTCAGAAGGTTGATACTGCAATCTCTATTTCATATTATCTCTCCCCAGTGCTCCACTGGGATAGTGCAGCAGGCACTGGAAGGACACATGTCTTGGTGACTGTTTGTCAAGGGAAGCAAGGAATGTAACTCTTCTGGGCATTACTGCATACATGAACAAACACCAGCTCTGAAAAGTTTTTTAAGAAAGCTACAGACATCTAGTAAGTATCTATATTTCCTAAGAAATAGAATGGTGAAATACATTTACAGCCCTTCTTAAATGACAGGCATCAGGAGTTTGTACATAAGAATTACTGGGAATCAAATGTTCTCTGCAAGTTTAACTTAATGGCAGCATGGTATAAATAAAGCATGAATTACAGTGCTTTCTGTAACAATGTAAAACTTCACTGCTGCATAGCTTCTGACTAACTCAATTACTCATTTGCATTTTAGTGCCATTTTACACCATTTCAGATTCTTCAACTGAAGTGACAAGAGCAATGTTTATCTTAAACAACAATGTGGACATAGTTTGTGACATACACAAACCACCCTTAAACCTTCTGTGCAAAAGGAGAAATGAAACAAAAAACCCAACAGTTTAGCAGTTTAAGAAAAATGAATTATTCCCTTTAGAAATTGGAAATGTCTCACCTTACTGAGCTTTTAAGCAAATTAATAGAAATCTACCCTAATGTCTCCTACCAATTCAGTGCCTCATGTCTCTGCTTCCCATGTTGAAAGATATTGTCTCTCTTTCTTACACCTATCATTATATTATTCGCTCTGTGTTACTGAACAGAATTCTTCAGAAACCCCATGTAAGGAGGGAAACAGATTAGAGATCCAGTAACAAAACCAAAATGCAGAATTAATTTGACAATAAATTCTTTTCAATAGCAGCAAGCAAGCAACTCACTCCAGTGGACCTCCTAAACTTCAATTACTTCACACTAAAGTAAGAATTACTATTTCTTCTACAAGTCACGCTATGGAACAGCAATGCTACTGATCCACATGCACTGAAGTTGCCACTGTCAAATAAGTAAGCTGATGGGCAAGGCAATTTTTCCTTAAAACAATTGCAATACAGTAATTTTAAGCCTAGACAAGACAAAGCTGGAAACCTGGCCTCTGTAGTCATGAGAGCAAGAAGGAGACAGGATGTTACCTCCCAGTTCATCAGAACCAGGCATCAGGATATCAGGACAGGAAAACAAGTCAGTTCTTCATGGTAGAGCAGGGACAACACTACACCACACCACAATTACAGTGCCGGAAACCCACGTGGTGATGGCAGCCCTGCCTCACACACCAGCCACATCAGGCCACCCTCTTGCCTCACCTCCTGCAACATCCCAAACTTCTCTGTTGCTACTTCAGCTCTCCCCACAAAGCTAATTTAGCCCAGAGCTGCTTCATCAAGGTACACTATATTCTATGCTGACCCTAAACACATGTAAGCAGTAGCCCCAAGCTTTTCTTACCTTAGTCTGGTTATTCCCATTGTGTTTCAGACTTGATCATCTCTCCAGATAAAAAGTACCATGCCCCTGGCTTCTTTCACATACAGCCCACAAACACTGTCTTGTGCCCATTTGCAAGGTAGCTTCTTTCACAGAGTTACAGAGAACCTAGAATTTTTTTGCATGGGTCATACAATACAAATTTGTACAAATACAAATATATATGTCTGGAGATAAGGTATTTGTGGGGACAGGTGAAAGGAAATAAGGCCTTGGGAGTGGAGGGAAAATGTAAATATATTCTTCAATGCTAAGTAAGATTTGAGACCTGGCATTAAATCCTTTTTTAAGGTCAACATCCTCTAAAATCAGCTCAGATTTTAGAAAACATTTTCCCTCTCAACTTCTATAATAGGTCTCTTAAAAACATGTTGTTTTCTAAAACTCTACAGGAATTAGTTCAGCTTTCCTGCAATGCTCCAACCAGATTTTTAGAAAAACAAGCCCAAATTCTTTGTCTCTAATGACTTCATCCAATTAAGGCTTCATGTCAGCTTGAAGCAAATGAAAGATTAATATCATCACTTTTTTTTTCCTCACTCAAAAATTATTAGTATGTACTGAAAATTTGAAATATTCTAACACCTAGAAACACATTTGCTCTGTCAACACATATAAATATGTACTAATATAAAAATTATAATATGAAGAAAATACTAAATATTTTAGGGGAGCTGTGAAATGAAGAAGAGGGTTTTAACAGGAAGAAGGATTTTGTAAAATCTGAACAACAGTTCTAGAAATACTTCTAGAAAATGTGACCTTCCTACTCTGTGGAACAGCAAAGAGAATTACTTCATGAAAATAAAATTACATAGGACAGTTATAAAAAAGGATATGAGGCTATTCAGCTCTGATGCAATGCACAGACACTAAACGCATTGTACCATTCCTTAAGAACACAGAGAAAAATAAACAATACATAATAGTTATGTTTTTGACAAATATGACTTAAAATTTCCAGCAAATACTGGATCTCTTTAGAACAATTTGGTTTCAGTGACATAAAGCTTCCTGTGCAGCACAAATCCTAGCAGAAAATGGGTTGTTCCCAACCCCCAGCATAAAGCCTTGGATGCCAAAGGAGTGGGGCAACAGGTTAGGTTTTCACAGGAGCAGCCGTGGATGGAGCACAGGCTTGCTATGCAATGTATAGAGAGAATCAGACACCCAAAACCAAGACCCACGAAAATCAGTTTCTGAGAACACAGGTGCTCAAAGCAGGAAGTGCTTGAGGACATTCCCTCCTTACTAAGTCAAAGGTGCCAGTCACCACCAGCTATCCATTGGGATGAAGGTAATGTTGCTATCCAGCTGTATCTGGATACCCCACACATGCAGAAAATCATATTCAAACCCTGCCTTCAATAGCTTCAGCCTGGCCTTAACATCCTTGAGGTAACCACCCTCAAGTCAGTGAGACTGCAAAAGGAGAAGACCAGAAAATTCAATTTTTGGCCAGTGGCAATCCATACAGTTCACTGGAACATTGGTTAAATTTAAAGTAGCAACTGGAACCCATGTTCTCCCCAGACAGCATATCCACCTCAAAGCCATGCACCTACTTCTACTCTCTAAATCTTTGAAATGCTGCTGCACTAGCTTTTAGCCCAGATGCTGGGCCACTGAACACCATAGTGCTTCATGTCCTTCACATGAGGATGTCAACTTTTACATTCCAAGAAAAAGAGTAGCATAATTACCATACCACAAGCAGTGCTGCTCTAAGTAACAATAAACAATCCAGGCATTCAATACTGAGGCTCATGGTCTCAAGATGTCGATCCATAGTTGATCACACATGAAAAAAGAGGAATCCAGTGAAGACAGGAGGGCTTTGCTATGCATTGTCCTCTCATGTCTACGACTCTCTCCAGCCCCTGTTCTCAGCACTGAACCCCTCATCAAAGGGGTACCCAAGTCCCTCCAGAAGCATAATTTTTCTTCCAGGAGATCAGTGGTCATACAAGATGCTGTCAACTTAAGGGTAAATCTTCTGATACACATTAAAAATAACTTTTCTGTTGGCCTTTTGTTTATCTACCTGAATTTCCTAATCCACTTCACCACTGAGATTAAAAAGAGGAAGGTCAACACTGGGGACAAAATGCATCAGCCAGGACTGGAGCCAGACCACTTCTTTTAGCAACATCCCTGGTTTAATAAAATGGTGGACCTACAATAACAGCCCACACCAACAACTTCAAGACAACATGCATTTATCCCCATTTTATACATAACAGGCTGGAACTACTTTCATATTTTCTAACTGCAAAGCTCCTATAACCTTCTATAAGGGCACAGCTGGACCAAATGCTGACAGTTAAACAAAAAAATCCCCTGTGACTTGAACACAAAAACTAGGAAAAAGTCTGCCAATGCATCATCTTCATATTTATATTGTTTCAGTTTTGATGCAACCAACAGTACATAAAAACAGTACTCCTTTTTTTTGAGGAGACATTTCAGGGCAGGGCAGGCTGCTCTAAAGTTTGTTCTGCTTGTCAGTATTTCTTTAAAATTAAAGGGCATGGTCACCCATCAGGGTAAAAAAAGTGCACTTTAAAACACATACAAAAAAATGAATTCTTTGATACTTTATGGTCAAACATCTGCTGAACTACTACTTTCCTTCAATTATGGGATTCTCAAAGCAACAATTATATCTATTTTCCTCAGAATTTGGGGGATATAATCAGTACCACCAGAAATCAACAGAGTCTCTCTCCTCTCTCTATATATATATCTATGTTTTGCCAATGTTGAAACACTGAAAAGGACAAGGACATTGACTAAATATGGTAAATCTCCAGTTTTGCAGCTCCCAAAAGTGAGCACTTTCTAACATTCAATCCTGTTTGTTACCTAGGAATCCATTTCTTCAAGGTGATGACCGTTTTCAGTCCCTGCTGATTTCTGGAAATCCAGGTCACTCTGTTTCATGTTTCTTCTCTCCCTGCCACTAAAGCAGGCAGTGAAGTTACTCCCTCCTTGTAAGGAGATCAAAGCAAGTGAAAACTTTCTCTTTGACCCAACACCTTCTTATCTTGGAATACACTTGGAGAGGGAAAATGTCAGGGTTTTTTCCTCTTCTATAGGAAAATCTAACCTTTTCTGTACCCTCATTTTTTGCTGTGGAAATCAGATGGAATATGGGAACTTGACATCTTGGCATATTTCCCAGACATGAAGAAGAAAGTAGGATTTTATCCACAAAATCAAAAGGTACTGAAAAGCCTCCTGCACATAATCCAACTGTTCTGTATCTGAGCCAAAGTAGGCAAATCTCATAAAATCAAATGAAGGAGGAAAGCTCTATGCACATCCCAATAGGGTTTCAATGCCATAGGCATGAGTTAGAAGACCTGCAGGAAGAGACACTCTTGGTATCCTGGAGTCAATGGACTGGCTTGGACTTCATAGCTAAAAATACTGCTACTATTTAGGGCTTCCTGTTCCTGCCCTGAAGGATTGCAGATTTTTTCCACACTTGCATGGTGTATGCTGAAATGGAAAGTAACCAACCTCAGCATGTGCTCTACCCATTGGGTCACTCTTAGGAAACATTGGTTTGAATTTCCATGGACAGAAGGGAAAATAAGCACTGAATTTCCAACATTCAAAGCCAGGTTTCTAATTGCTGTTAGGCTATTGCCATGTTAATGAAGAGCCCTCCAGAGTGCTTGCTTGGGGTGCTGAGCTTCAGGAGGAGCTCTGAGGGAATCAAAGGCCACCAAGTCCAGCACCAAGTTTTAAGTTTCTGCCAAGGTGTGCTATTTTCTTAGCTTCTTGGGTCACAAGCCTGGGGCCAAATCATGAGAAGGGAGGCATACAGGACATAATTGGGAAGATGAAAAAGAATGAAACCTCCTGCTGGGATAGGGGAGTCAGCCCCTCTCATCTTAACCCCATTCCTAGACCTTAAAAGACAAGAAGTCCAACCTTTGCTGTCCTCTGTCTTTAAGCAGGCATCAGTAGTGTCAAGGAAGGGATCTAGTTGGGCTGTACCAAGACAGTGGTTTTTAAACGGAGGGGTCTGAAATATATCCTGATAGGAACACTGACTTAAAACATGCAGTAACTATCAAGCTATCAAGTAATTGTTTGCTAACAGCAAACAACTTTAGGGATCATCTGCACAGTCCACGTTAGAAGCAGCTGTGAAGGAACCAAAGAATCATCATAGAGCCAACATATCAGGGACAGTCTTCAGCCTTTAAAACATCCCTCTGCCAAAGCTCAGCACAGCAGCAGCAGATCTCCCGAGTTTGAGCCCATGTAACAACAGTACTGTAACAACAGGATAATTGGCATCAGGCATCTCTTATTGAGTTGCATTATTTTGATTACAAGAAGACTCATACTCCCACAGCTCCATGGCTAAAACAAGATATATCAGAACTGCTGATAATCCCTCACTGAGGGAAATTGTTCAACTACTTCTGATGCCACTTAGGGCAGCCTTCTATCCCTTTTTCTTAGGAATAAGGCACCGTGACAATCCTCAGAAGTGATAAGGCAGTGGTTTTAGCAGTCTAACTACACATTTTTTATTCCATGCTTGGTATGAGTGAGAGTTTTAGGACAGGCACTTTTCCCAACAGCACGCCTTCCGGTTCTCTTGCCCGCAGAGGCTGGCGACGAGCAGCGCTTACCAGACATTTCCATCAGCCAGGAGGATGGTTCAGTGATCGGAAGAATGAGAGCCAAGTGCTCACCAGGGGCCAGCTACCCCACACAACCTTCCCAAGCACAAAAACCTGTCACAGTTTGCACAGAGCAAGATGAGACCAGCAGACATCAGAACACGCACAAATGGTAGGAGAGTCAGACGGTAATTTCATCAAAATTATTCCACAAAGTGTGAGAAATGGCCCACTCTTTCGTGAGAGATCTTATTGCCATAAAATCTTCCAGCATCAACACATATACCTCTTCAGAAACATGGCAGATCTTGGAGGAAAGTGAAATTGTGATAAGAACAATGTAGGGGTTTTGAACATTCCTCAGTATAAATCAGCACTGGATAATACAAACATATCTTTCAAGATAGAGGATCTTTACAGGTGGAAAAGAAGGACATAATTAGCTTCTGTGGGTATTTTTAATATTGTATATGTAAATTTTTAATATTGAATATGTAAATTCAGTATATCACAAAAAAAAAAAAAACACCAAACAAAAAAACCCCACCTAGGAGTAAAACTGGGCAAATGCAAATAACTACAGAACTAAGGAAGAGAAGTGAAAAAAACAGACTTTCCTGGATGTGAAGACATTTGCCAATATTAAATTGCAGGATCTCTTTTCAGGTTCAGCAACACTTGCTGAACACCAAAAAAGACCTTTTAATTTTAGCTTACATTTTAGGAAGATTGGAATAGAACTGGAAAGGATACAAAATAAGTTGTAGGTCAAAATTTGCTGTAAATTTTCTCCTATCAAAGCACTAAACCTTGCACATATCACAGGACAAACAGATAGTAATGGTACTAGTTGCTTTGCATTTTAGGCATGTGTTTACCTCAGTATGACAGAACTATCTCAGATAAAATTCACAGCAGCAATTTTGCAAACCAAGTATGATTTATTCCAAACATACCTTAAATTACCCAGTTTTATTTGTTACATTTTGAAGGGCTATATAATTTTTACAAACAAAATAGTTTTATATGTTGTTTCATTTCAAACAGAAAGCTCACTATCACAAAAATTTACAATTCATAAAAAAATTATGAGTATTATGTTACCTTTTATTTCCTAAACTAAATTATTTTCTCATAAAGGAATACAAATGCTTTTGAAGTGGTCTAGAAATAAGTATACTGCTTTTTATGGAGAGCAGTCACAGAAGAAGATTCTCATCTGGCCTTTAAATACCAATCCTGAAAGCCTCACAACAATAAGTACAAATAGAGAATCTTATAAATAATTTTGTTTGTATGCAATCTAATATTTTGGGGTTTAAAAGACCAGAAAATCTTGTTAAGCACAGCTAATGGTTGCTCCTGAGTAACACATCACACATGATCATCTAAAAGGCAACCCAGAGTTCAGTGACAGGTAAGTGACAAAGTGAGCATGTGAACAGTAAGTTCCCAGGTGAGCACGAGACAGGGAAGGGAAGGACACACCGATACCGACTGCTATGTTTAGTGAGGGGCCTGAACTCTCCAAGCTCAGCTCCTCTTCCTGCTGTCTTGTTTTTTACTGGAGTGAAGGGCCGAGCCTGGCAAGACAGGGCACATGAAGAGAAGGAGAAATCATGTGTCAACTTGACACTCCATGGAGAACCTCTTTCTTACCAACCACAATGGAGGACCAGAATCTTTGTAAATGAGGTTTAGCAGTGTTTAAAAAAACAAAGGGTATAAATTTAATGGAAAGTTCAGGAATCAACTAATTTTACAAGTCTGTTCAACCAAACGGTATTAATATAAACTGCACCAGTCAGAACCATGCCATATAGAAAAGTCCCAGGAAAATAGCACCTTGTTTTGCAGAACTATTACAGCAAGAAGAAAACCACATTATGGCCACTGAGAGAAATTATTAGGGGCACAATACAGTTTGTGTTAAAAAGAAAGTCATATGTAATTCCAAAAGGAAGAGTTACCTTCTGGAGGAGTTGCAACACTGTTCCCAAGTCCCAAAATAGCAATACTGTGATTCCTTGGTTCCAACATCACTGCAAACTCTTCTCCTCTTTCCCAGTGTGGTACTTTCACAGGCTCCAGATGCACATTTTCCAGCCTGTCTTCCTGCAGGGCACTGAACATATATTTGATGGCTGCCTCTAAGTTTTTTGAACCACTGAGTCTTGATCCTATGGTGTCAGCAAAAACTGCTAATCTTTCATAGGATCTGTTCTGAGCCTTTCCATGAACAGCAAGATCAATAATAGCCTTAGCAATATTAGTATAGCCAGCTACCTCATTTTTAATGTCTTCAAATGACTTCAGGGAACTTCCATCTCTTCTCAAAGATTTCCCAGCATACTGGTGTAATAAATTCATGAGAAATATTAAAAATAAGTATTTCATTTTTTAACTCTTTTTCTTTTCCACAGATGGCCTGTTGGAGAAGCAAAAAGAAAAAGAAAGTTAAAAAAAATCATACACCTATCAGCAATACTTTTTGTTATTTGGATTGGCAGGCAGAAATTAAATGAAAAAAAATTAGTTTATCATGAAAATACTTTGATCAGAACTAGCCAGAAAGGTAAACTCAACTTGAAGACAGAGTTATTGAAGGCAAACAAAAAAGATACTTAGACTTAGACTTAGATTGGACACAATCTTTGTTGTGGTCTTTCAAAATATCCTTGGAATGCTGCAACTCTTTAAATAAACACATTCTTCAATGAATCAAAACTCAGGGCTGCTCCCATGCAGGAGGAGTTTTGCATCTTCTTTCTGTTAGGAGCAGGACTTTTCAGAAGTGCCAAATCAAATGTCTTCACACAAAACATCCAGACAAAAACTTTTCTTAAACCATTCATTAATAAAAGTTCTTCCTGATCTCCACCTTCATAATAAGGAAAGTACTTTCTATTGTACTAAAAAGATGTAAGATTTAGATCCAATGCCTCCAGTGTCCTGTTTTTGGCTAGGATAGAGATCATTCTTTGCTTAGTAAGTGATATAGTGCTGTGTTTTGGATTCAGCATGAGAACATTGATAACATACTGATGTTTTGGTTGTTGCTAAATAGTGCTTACCCTAAATCAAGGACTTTCCAGTGTCTCATGCTCTGTGAATGAGGAGCTGCAGAAGAAGGTGGGAGGGAGCACAGCCACGACAACTGACCTACACTGGCCAAAGGGATATTCCATACCAAGCTGAGTACACAGACAGGGGAGTTGACTGATCACTTCTCAGGGAAAGGCTGGGTATTGATCAGCAGGTGGTGAGCAATTGCACTGTGCATCACTTATTCTTTTTGGGTTTTATTTGTTTATTATTATCATCATTATTATAACACTTTACTTCTTTTCATCTACTAAACTGTTCTTATCTGAATCCACAAGTTTTTGTACCTGTATTGGTTTGGCATGGCCTGGTTTTTGGTAGCAGGGGTGCCACAAAGATGTATCCTGTGGGAAGCTGCTGGAAGCTTCCCACCATGTCTGGCAGAGCTGATGGCTCTAAAGATGGACATGCTGCTGGCCAAAACTGGGCACATGACAGTGGTTGGTAACACCTCTGCGATGACATACTTAAGAAGAAAATCAAAACAAGGTCATAGATTTTTTGCTCCTAATCAGAGAAGAGGAGGTGAGGACATGTAAGGAAAACAACACAGAGACACCAAGGTCAGTGGAGAAGAAGGGGGAGGAAGTGCTCTATGTGTTAGAGCTGAGATTCCTCTGTAGGCTGTGGTGAGACCATGGTGAGGCTGCTGTGCCCCTGCAGCCCATGGAGATCCACGGGGGATGCAAAGATCCACCCACAGTCCATGGGGATCCATGGGGGATGCAGAGATCCATGGGGGATGCAGAGATCCACCCACAGCCCATGGGGATCCATGGGGGATGCAGAGATTCACCCACAGCCCATGCTGGAGCAGGTGGATGCCTAGAGGAGGCTGTGATCCAGTGGAAGACCCAGTGGAGAGAGAGAGGGCCCTGCTTCCAGGCTGGAACAGCCTGTCCTCGGAGGACTGCATCCTGTGGAAGAGTGACCCACACTACAGCAGTTTTGGGAGGACTGTCTACCCATGAGAGGAATTCACATTGCAGCAGGTGAGATTTGGCTGCTGCTTGTGGGAACGGACCCATGCTGGAGAAGTTCACATAGAACTGTCTCCCATGGGAGGGACCCCACAGCCTCACAGGGGAAGGACTCCTCTCCCAGAACAGTGGGAGAAAATCTCAGTGACCAAAAACCCCACACCTTGTCTTCCTGCACTGTTGGCGGGAAGGAGGGAGGGGCTGGGGGGAAAAAGGTGTTTCAAGGGTTTATTTTATATCTCATTATCCTCCTGTGATTCTGTTAGTAACAAAATTCACTTTGCAATTTAAGTTGAGCCTGTTTTGCCCTTGAAATATTTCTCCTGGTTCTTATCTCACTCATGAAGCATTCATTAATTTTTTTTCCCTTCCTCTGCCCAGCTGTAGCAGGGGAGGGTGAGTGAGCGAGTCTCATGGGTGCCTGGCGTTGGGCCAACATCAAACCACAACCACCTCTTTTTCTGTATCTCCTCCTTATGTCACCGAGGGCTGGGAGCAAGAAGTGAGTGTGTGTCTGCATGGTACTTAGTCACCATCTGGGGTTAAACCATGCCAGAATATTAACAAGCTTTCTTTGGATCCTCTTCCTTCTTCCAGGGCTTTATTCCGCAGGACTTAAATCAAACAAGTCTTTGAAGAGGTCAAAGTCTTCTCTCCTGAAGTCCAGTGCTGTGATCCTGCTTTTTGACCTGCTCCTAGGATCCTGAATTCCATTACCTGATGGACACTGTAGCCAAGGCTGCCTTTGACCTTCACAGCCCTTCTTTGCTTGTGTGAAGTCCATCATAGCCCCTCTCCTTGATGGCTTCTCCGTAACCTGTGTCAGGCACAGCAATCCTCCTGGATTGCTTATAGCCTGCTGTGATGACCCTCCAGCAGATATTGGGATAGTTGAAGCAACAGAGCCTGTGAATGAGGAGCTACTTCCAGCTCTTAAGGCCACATCTACTTGTTCTTCCTGATCAGGTGGCTGATAACACACAGCTGCTTTAGTCACCCATACCAGTCTGCTCTTTAATAATCCTTATCCACAGGCTTTCTGTTGGTTCATCACCCATCCCCAGGCAGAATTCCAAGCAACTACAGCTGTCCTCTCACATAAAGGGCAACTCCATCACCTCCTCTTTCCAGTCTGTCCTTCCTAAAGGGCATCTATCCATCCACTGCAACATTTCAGTCATGTGAGCTATCCCTCCACATGTCTATGATCCCAACAAGATCACAGCTCTGCAACTACACACAGACCTCTGTCTTGATTTATTCCCCATGTTATAAATGCTACTGTGCAGGCACTTAGGAGCATAGATTTGTCAGTAGAAACAGAAGAGGCAACCCACAACATTTATGAGAGCTTCTGATCAGCTCCCAAAAAGGGAGATAATCCACTAGGCATGCACCCATAAGATGCCACATGAAACAGTGGCTGTGCAATGCAGAAATGAGACACAGAAAGAGTCAAAGTACTAACCCCATTTCTAGGATCCATAAACCACCAGAATTCAGACAAATAAACAAATAAACAAAACCACCCCAATACCCACAAAAAACACTCAATCATTTTGGAGTCACCAAGCCTAGCTCATATGATAACCAACACAAAGCCTGCCAGCCTTCCATAGGCCTTTACGGGTCTTTTCACAAATAGCAATTTAAACAATTGCTTTAGCAATCGAGTAATACTAAGGTATTTGCCTTAACTATTCAAATATCCCCTAAACTTGAGATCAAGGCAGTAATAAGTTCTTCACAGTAAAGCAACATTTTTGCTAAACAAAAAAAAAATCATCATTGATTTAATCTGTGAATGATAAATCTGTAACAGATTTCTCTGAGACCAACAGGGCAAAGGTCTTAGACAACCAGGAGCAGAAGATTCAGGTTATCTCAGGACACTGTCTGAGAACCACAAAATGCCTTTTATAGTCTGAGTTACTGTTTATTTGTGGTTATACTACACAGAGGGAATTGGTGTATTTTTACTGCTATGCTCTGCACTTTCTCCATGTACTTTCCCTTAACCAGTTAATTACATGCTCTTAGACATCCTCTTCTAGAGACATCAGTCATTTTCTCAGGATGACCATGCTTGTTCCCTGATTTTTGCCAAGTTCATCACACACAAAGAAGTCAGCAAGATAATGGATAAATGCTGAATGGAGTAAGACAATTTTGTAGATTTAGTTTCAAAAACAACATTTGGGGGTTTGTTTGTTTAAGGGTTTGCAAAATCTACCAGAAAAAAGCAGATACACTTGGCTGTTACACAGAAGGCACAGAGGGATTATTTAAATAGCATTGACCACCTCAAAGATCCCCCAGCTACCAACTTCATGCACTTTTTTCAATGGACATATGCAACTGTAGTTATCACATTTCCCTTAACTAAGAAAAGCTTTCTTTGTTCTCCTAGCCTTATTCAAAACCAGCAGCATACTCACTCCAAAGGCTGCCCCAGAGGACCTGCATTTAAGAGATATACTTCTTCCAGGAATTTCCCACTGAACACTGAGAACAGACATGTTTCCACAACTTCTGTGGATGTAACATACTTCTGCATTGCACAGCATTTCACTGCCTGCCAATACATTGTAAGAGTAATATAACTGAATTCAAACCCTGGTCAAGAACACAAAAAAAGGAATGTAATTTATTGTGCTTTCCTTGAATACTCCAGCATAATCTGTTCAAAAGCAGCTATCTGAAATACTTCCCTGCTGGGTAAAATAACATCATACTCAGACTGCAATACAGGAATCACTCCCCACTAGTCCAGGGAAAGAATCACACATCTGTTTTCCCAGTCTCTGCAACTTTATCACCTCAGTGAATCCTCTAGCAAAGGAGATTACTTATTTTTCCACATCTAACTAGTGAAGACTCAGCAAATCAACCTTACAATGCCAGCCAAATTAATAAAAAGTAACAGGAGAGTCAAAGTTGTTCCATGTGTTTTACTGTTCATGAAGTACAACGAGGGCATCCAGCCACAGGAGTACCTGGATCCATACAAAAGGAAGGGAATGCTCTGAATATAGTTCACAGAAAGAAAGGTTTTTCCCTGCAAAATCCTAGCAGAACATTTAAAGGGGAAAGTCTGGAGTGAGGAAGACCAAGTGGAAGACCACTTAAACTGTACACATATAAATCCATGGAGCATCATGGGTTGCACCTACAAATATTGAGAGCTGATGTCATTGTGAGGACATTCTTGTCATGTCACTCCTATCTTTGAGAAGGGCAAGAAATAAGATGTAGGGAACTACAGACCAGTCAGCCTCACATAAAGCTCTGGCAAGCGGACAGGAGAAAAATCACGAAAATTACTTCCACACATATGAAGGACAAGAAGGTGACTCAGAATAGTTAGCATGGATTTACAAAGGGGAAACTGCATAATCAACATGTTGCCCTTCTAGGAAAAATTGCTGGCTTGGTACATGAGGAAAGAAAAGTGGATTTGTTTCCCCTTTACATTGGTAAGGTGGTTGACAGTCTCCATAAAGGTCCCAGGGAAGCTGATGAAGTCTGATGAGCAGACAGTGCGGTGGATTGAAAATCAACTGAACAACCAAGCCCAGAGGATTTTGAGTGACATCTAGTTGACAGATGGTAGCTAGTGGTGATCCCTAAAAGTCCATGCCCGCTCCAGAATTCTTATAAATCTCCATTAATAATCTGGATGCTTGGACAGAATGTGGCCTCAGATGATGGGAAGATTGGGAGGAGTGGCTGTGTACTTGATGGCTGCGTGAGAAGGCAGGCAGGCAGGCAGGAACCTTAAGAAGTTCAACAAGTCCTGCATCTGGGGAAGACTAACCCCCCATGCACTAAGACAGGCTGGGGATACCCAGCTGGAAAGGAGTTGGCAAAGAATGAGTCAGCAAAACTTCATGCTGCCAAAGACCAACAGCCTGATGGGCTGCACATCAGGAGTGTTGTCAGCAGGAGGAGGGATGTGATCTCTCCCCTGTAGTCAGCATTAGAGAAGCCAGACCTGGATTATTTCTTCACTCCTGGGCTTCCCAGTATGAGAAAGATGTGGACATGCTGTGCAACAAAGGGCCACAGGGATGATTAAGGGACTGGAGTATCCAGTATCCCTGTTAGGAGAGGCAGAGAGAGCTTTAACTGTTCAGTTTGGAGAAAAAAAGATTCTTTTCTTCTCCAGAAGGAGAGGGAAGGATTCATCAGTGGATGGAAATACCTGATGGGAGGGAACAAAGATGGCACTGCCAGGCTCTTTCCAGTGGTGCCCACCAACAGAACAAGACTCAATGGAAACAAACTGATATATATGCAATTCCATCTGAATACAAGAATGCTTTTTTTTTTTTTTGAGGGTAGTCAAACACTGAAAGACGTTGCCTAGAGAGGTTGTGAAGTGTTTGCAACATACAGGGACATATTCCAAACCTGTCTAGGCATGGGCCTGGACAGCCTGCAGCAGCTGACCCTGCTTAAAAAGACACTTTGGACTAGAGCTCAAAAGATGTCTTTCAAACTAGATGCATGATTCAGAATATGAAAGGAGACCAGAGACACAACCTGAAAGGCTTTTAAAAAATCAAGGGAGAAAGGTTCTAGGTATGTAGCAGAAAAAGAGAAACTAAAGGCAGAAAATAAGTCTTTTCCAGCTCAAATTAGTATGAAAGAGAATTAAATGTACAGCACAATACTGTGGTAGGTATGCAGGTAGGGCAGAGGGTGCCAGAAGATACATTTATTAGTAGTTCTTTAAGGATGCTTCTACCTCTTGTCTGGCCAATTTTTTTGTACCTAATTGCCATCTTTGATGCTAAAGGACAAGCTCATTGGGATCTTCATATTTTAACGGTGCCCTTATATAAAAGAAGAGCACACCCAATATTTAACCAGGCTAACTGGCATTTCCAGCATTAAAATCATTACAATATAAATTACTTAAATGTTACAGACAGAAAAGAATAAGAGAAAGAGGACAAAAGAATCTCTCAGATGAGAGACTAACTACTGTCTGACTGATTGCTGTAGACAGCAATCAAATAACAGAAAGGGGAGCAGAGGGCATAAAAATAGGATAAAGCTGTAGAACTGCTTCTTCTCCAGTGTGGCTAAGTTCTCCCAAAATCCCACTTGAAAATATAGACAAAAGGATACAGTGAGTTCACAGGAGTCATGGTTATGGGAAATGAGGAATGAAAACAAAAAACTGAGGCTATTAACCACTTAATTGCTAGAAATCTGCCATATCTATAGAGTATCTATCAGTTTCTTAACCACCATTTGATTTTCCTTCAGGGAATGTAGGAAATCTTGAAATCACACAGTGGTCCTGATGACATGAGAATAGACTGAAAAGCCCCAGGGTAACAAACTAACATGCTGCAGAGTGATGTCTAATACATTTAATAGCACTGGAAAAAAGTTTGTTGTGACAGCTGTGGAGTAGGATGACTGGAAGGCTAGGTGAACTTGCAAAATGAGGAGGAGATTTCTGCCTAAAAAATAAAGTCACAGAGTTATTCCATCACTTATAAAGATAAGGAGAAGGAATGGATGGGACAGTGGGGGAAATATAAGCTTTATGATCTTACAGAGTGAAGCAGAAAAGCAGACATTCCTCAAAGACTGCTTTTTCAGCATTGTCATAATTCCTCATCTGGGAGAACATTTAATCAGTTGGAAAATCTTGGGTTTCGGAACACACACAATTAAAGCTATTATTTACATTATAAAGCCCTTAAAATTAACCTTTTGACACGTAAAACTAAGGTAAAGAAGAGTACAACACAACATGGATATAAGACTTTGGATAATCTTATTAGCTGGACCAAAAAGTCTAAAACACCAAAGGAAACACCTGAGCTGTTTTACCAGTTTCAGAATAACTATTTTGATCTTCTACAATTGAAGACAGAAAGTGAAATCCTTGAAAATATAAGTGCAACCTATGACCATACATGCTCTAGTGTGATTCTGATTTATGTAGACAGAATAGGAAGTGAAAATGAACACTACAGATTAAGACTCTTTAATATAGTCTTATAGTCTTAGATTTAATATAGATTAAGAAAGTCCAAACATTCCAAGAGACACTGCAGCCATAACTCGTCATTTGGCAGAAGTTCATACCCTATTTATAGTCAGTATGGGGGAAGTACTGCAGCTTAACATACAAAGGAAGCAGCAAAAGGAGCCATTCTTCCCTCTTCCCTCACCTCCAAGCCTCAGAATAATAACAGGTTACCTTGATAAATTCTTAGTCCACAGCTGCTGCTAAAATGGATGGCAATAATCCTAAAGAATCACACCACAATCCATGTGCAGAATACTGTATCAGCAAAGCCACAGAAATGATCAGCCAGCTACTCCTCTAAGAAGCAGTGTGTTCCAGACAAAAGTTAAGAATAACAAAAAACCCAAAAGCACTGAACAAGGCCTCAGCCATACAGCAGCTGATATTACTCTTCTTAATAAGCACGGAAATACAATTCTCAAAAGGAAGTACATTATCTTTTCAGAGGAAAAGATAGGAAATTCAGTGAGATTTTTTAGATCAGTACTGAAGAGAACAAAAACACTTAATCAATGGAAAGCAGTTAGGAAACAACAACATCAAAATACAATGTTGTTCATATTACATTAAAAGCCAAAGTATCTAGCTAAAGTCAGCTGATGGTGTTGAAAGACAACTGGAGGGGCAGGGAATGATTTTCAACAATTAAATCAACACATACACATACAACACACACAAGAATAGGGCTATAATTATACAACCTGGTATTTTTATGCTCAGCTTCGTTCAAGTCCACAACTATTCCCCTAGTATAAAAAGTGAGACAGGTATCTTGTATTGTTTTCACAAAATTCATGAGTTACTGAGACACAAACTCTTCAGAACTGCGTGTTTTTGTGTCAGCCTTTCCTACAGGTGAAAGGTGCTCCCTTTTAAGGAAGCAACATAACCACAGAAATCTTCTCTCACAACCTCTTCTGTACATATGCTTAAAGAGTGCTTAAACTTCTTTTACCCAGAATTCTAAATTAAGTTTCTTTTTGAAAACATGTTCAACAAGATCACATCCCACATTAATTGAAATCGTTCCCAGAAATCAGATGTTAAATATTTTCCTTTTGAGTTTTTATTGAAAGACTAGTAGATTGCATACAGCCAAATGATGAAACCTATCTCCCTACCAGGAGGAAGCCTACGACAGAAGGTATGAGCCATGAGCAAATGATCAATCCACACCTGGATAGCAAAAGCTACTAAAACTGATGGACAGACATTGTAACAGGAGCAAACCAAGTTTGTTAGCAATAGTCAGTACAGGACTGTTACTGTTAAAGGTTGGTCTGTCACTCCTGTGAATGCCAAAAGGAATCCCACTGCCATGCACCTGGCACTTGAAGGTACTTCTTGATGTGCCTCCAAGCAGCGTTCCAGCAGAAGGAAATCTAAATATTTTGAGTTTCTCCTTCCAACAATTAAATCTCAGTTTTAAAGGCAACTACACATTGCACTACTAGGGGTCAGGACATTTGCCAAAATGAACCACCAAATTAAGCAATCTTAGTTACTAATTATGTAATGTACAACAAACCAACTTTTCTAATATATTTTAACAAAAATTGCACCACATATTTGCAGCTACATATATATTATGTATATAATACATATATACTATATACCTCAGAATTATAAACTTAGAAGTTAAATTCTTAGCATTTTCATAACATGACAAGAATATGTGCCTACAACCACAGATCTACAAAGCATTTTTTGCTTTGCATATGGAAGAAATTTTTTTCATTTTTAGTCAGCAGGTTCAAAGAAAAGTGATGAACATTAAGCACCTTAAAGAAAAAGACAAAAAAAGGGCAATACCAGCATTTTCAAAAGTATCCAACCATTTTACTACTTTACTTCAAACCTTTAACAGTCCCAGTGCACAAACTGTAAGTAACACCATAATTCCAAATTAAGTCAATAATCATTCAGCAATGCTGAATATAAGATATTTAAGAATATTAATAAACAAAATTTCCTGATTAAAATAACTGTAACTTTTTTGAGTATCTTTTTCACTTGTCACGTTTTTTCATACAGTCTTTCTCTACAGTCACAAGAAAAGGTAAGTTCTTCATACTGCTACAGTAAAAAGCAATCAAGTGGTTTTGTGAAGCTGAGAAGTCTGGTCATCATATTGCTAGATTTCTTAAGAACTTTTACTTTAGTCTTTCCCCTCCTTATTGTAGGATACTTCCACTGAATCTTCCCTTTCCAAGGCAACAAAGGATGAATTTGTAAATGCAACTACACAAAAAAGAGCAGGATCAAGAATTTCTCATTACAATTGACAGAAAAATTATCTTTATGATGCACACATTTATTTACTTATATTAAGAGTGGGAAAAGTATTTATTTTGATGAGTTATATTATGAAGTATGTAATTTATAATTTCGTCACGATCACTAGAGCATAATACTGATACTCAAATATCACACTGTATTCCAACATATCAACATCAGAAACAAGCTGCTACAGTTCAGTGGCAATGTACAATTGGGGCCACCATCCAACTGCAGAATGCACTGAAATGTGGAAAAAAAAAAGTTTAAATGTAACAGACTGCTAGCAAGATAAATACACTTTACTTAAAGAGCTTGAGAGAAATCTGGGTTTTGTCCAATTTTGAGAACTAAATTAGCAAAACCAGACCGCTTTCTGATGTGGAAGAAAGCTCCAGCACCACTTTTTCATCAAAGCTACTCGCCAGTGCAGCACACATTTGATCATGAAGCACTACACTTACTATGCATAAGGCAGTTCTGATTCTGTATTTAACTTCTAATTACTTTAATGCCATTTAAAAGAAAAAAAAAATCAAACCGTTTTGCTATTGCAGGATAAAAGTTAGCTAGGACAACAGACATATCAGCATTAACTTTTTTTTTAAGCAATATTCAACACATCCCTGTTATCATCAGGGTCCCCTGTGCTACTCACTGCACAGACATGCTGAGAGAAACATGCCTTACAACTACAGACAAAATGAACCAACAACTGGAAGAGGAGGGACCCAGAAGTGACACCTCTAAGTGCTTCAGTTGCCACAAAAAAGACATTAGCATAACCACTCAGCCCGTTTCTTCTGACACTATAAGAGCAGATGATCAAAAGCTTGCTGCACTGAAGCAAATGGTCATGTTACAAAACATCAACTGGCAATCAAAGTGAAAAAAGACAAAAAACAACCACAAAAAAAACCAAAAACCACCAACAAAAATCATAAACAAACCCCTCCCCCAAAATATACCATAAACACACTAATTATATAGAGAGGACAGTGACAGAAAGTGATCAACCCTCTCTCTGCAAATGTTAAGATATCTCCCTGACTTTGCACTGACATGATTCTGATACTGCATCTAACAATAATACTCAGAGATTAGATTATGCCAAGAAAGTATGGGAGGAAACAAAACAGACATGAGTTTCCTTTTAGATCTTAAATACTTCTGCACAGTTCAGATTTTTAAGGCAAAGTGAACACACAGCTGCCATCTCCCAAACTCCAAAGAAGTTTTTACCTGCCTTTCAGAAAACCAACTCATCAGCACTGACAAGAACACACAGGTTCAGGTAAGTGACTGCACCTAAGTTCAGGAAGCACACAGGGACTTCAGCCCAACTGAGCCCAGAGAGCCCACAGCTCCACTTTCATACCTCCATTACTCCTCCTATCCTTCTGCTATTGCAGGTGACAGCCACAAACTCCTCCTGGCTTTGCTGGACAAGTTATGCCTGGTTCACAACAAAAATAGAAACTATTTTAACACATTTTAAATTGATATTTATATACAGTGCCACCAAAATGAGTAGAGAGCTCAGGGAATTAAGCCATCTCTGGCTTTGGTTCTTCCTCCAAAATAACCTTCTGCAAGCACAAGCTTTGGGAAAGTGGCCTTAAACTAACATTTACAAGTTAATAGTCACAAGACTAACCATTGAGGAGACAAAAGCTTGAAGAAACAAAGCACTTGGAACACACTACTTTGATTTAGCTATAAACGTTAGTTTTCAAACCCACACAATTGCCCAGTCATAACTACATAAAATTCAGAGGGCTTTATCCACAGCATGAGTAAAGCGACTGTCAAACATTTGGGACTCAGGTGTTACTAACGTGAGTTAAAAATGGAGCCTCTGCATCCTTCAGTAAATCCAGATGTTGAAAATGTCAGTCTCTTGATTAATTAAAAGCAATTCCAAGTTAAAATGGAACTGGTATTGGGGGATCACTTACACTTGGTTTCAATTTTATCACATACATCAGCTTGCAAGCAGAGGCAATTGATGAAAGAATTCACATAAAGTTATTAATGCTCCTTCATTCAAAAGCATCTTTGACTTCTTCATAAAGTGCTGATCCTTTCAGGATGATGATTTCACCACATGTGACTACACTTACGTTTTGGTTCTGCTCCACTATGAAAACTTCCCAGTTATTCCCTGAAACAGATCTGATGGTAACAATAACTCCACATCCCTTAATCCATGTTTACCAACAAGTCCTACTTTTTGAGCACAAAGTACTTAGATATAAACACCTGGAGAGAAGGCAAGGTAAGCAAGAAGCCTACATTTCTCAAATTTACTATCCTATTTAATTCCTATATTAAGGCTTTTTTTACAGCAATTACATTTTGCTTTCAGAAGAGCAGCTGAGTTTACACAGACAGTTACCCACAGTTGCAGTGATGCTTGCAGCAAACAGCCCAGCTGTTACTGCACCACAGCTGAAAATGTTTTCCAGGGAAAATAGTTGACTTTCATCCTTCCTATGCCAGTTGTCTGTAAGGACAGGCGATGTAAGACAGCATGTTTCATTTTGATCATTTTGGGAGGTAGCATTAGACAGGTGCCTACTCTAATTCTTATTTATCCAGTATGCATCTGTTTTTCTTATTTAAAGTTCACATACTGATAAGCTCCCAACAGTTATTTTTATATTTTTATAAGATTCTTCAAACAAATTTTCCTATGCTCCCCTTCCTGTCTTCAGCTCCTCAACTGCTCTTGTTCTGGATTTTCAGAAATGTCACTACAGAGTCATAGACCATCAAACTATAGGTTTGGGTTGGAAGACATGTTCAATGTCACTCAGTCCAACCCCCCTGCAACAAGCAGGGTGAGCTTCAACTAGATTAGGCTGCTCAGAGCCCAACCCAACCTGACCTTGACTGTCTCCAGGAATGGAGCTTCTACCACCTCTCTGGACAACCTCTTCTTGAGTTTCATCATACTCAGTACAAAAAAATTCTCCTTTATTTCTAGTCAAACTCTATTTTAGTTTAAAACCATTATTCCTTGTCCTATCACAAGATGTCCTGTTAAAAAGTCTTTCTCCATATTTCTTATAAGCCTCTTTCATTGCCAGATTTGCTTGAATAGTCCAAACCTGTATAACTACCAAAGAGCCCAGTACAATCCATCTGTATTGGACACATTGCATTTGGCAATGCCAGGTCTTTTAACAACTCTAGAGTACACCAGAGAGCATTATAAATCAAAACCTATCTGCTGACTTGGGTGGCATTGGCTGCTGAAGACAAGCACATCTGCCCTCATTCAGTTACCCTCTGAAGGGCAGCCACAGAGACATTCCTGCTCATTACCCCTCTTTCTGCAAGGTTTCTTTTCATCTGTAAGACCTAAGTCCTAAATGAAACACAAAGCACAGACCCTGTGAGTAATGTATATTAAAATCAGTGTATGTGCATTTTACCAGCCTGAACTGAGTGGAACACAGATTTGGATCAGTTGTGGTTTACATACATCTAGATCCCAGCTGTAGTCATTCTGCCCTTCAAATTGACATTCACTTGTACCAGAACCTCGTCCATCTGATCAGCAGCTGAGAACCAATCCATAAAAAGCAATTTTGCTTTGTTTGAAGAAATTAATAATGAGCATTAGTACCGGGAGATTAGTGCCAAAGAGAAAATGAAGATGCACTACTCAAAGGAAGATTGGACTGCAGTGGTCCCTGCACTCTGAGGAACAGACAGCTCTGCTCTTCCACTGCCACCTGGGTGAGAATGGCTGACCAAAGGCCACTTGGGTGGCTGGGGTGGAAAACTCTGCAGCAGCTGCAGGTAAAATGGACAAGGGCAGTAACTCAGAGCCTGCACGGAATTTTATAAGCCTATTCCTGAGATTTTTTTCAACTGAAAACCCTCTAGAGATTCCTAACTCAATGGCTGTTTCAAGACAACCAAACTGAACAAGTAATTAAACCAAGCTGACTTTGTTTTTCTTCTTGAGTATCTCACAGTGCATTCCTGAGGCAGAAATTGTCTGCTCTGTGTATTTTTCAGCAGCACTGAACAGATTACCTGAGGTTAGTAATGCACTTATCTGCTTTACCTAGTTGTCACAGGAGAAAATATTAATAGCCCACTGCAGTATACAAAATCATTCTTAAAGACTGATCATATGATCAATCTCAAAGAAATTAGTAGCTTACAATTCTTTCTGCTTCCAAAGCAATAAAGATTTTCATTAAACTAAAACTCCCAAGAAGTTTTCATAGCCTTCCACAAAAAGAGGACTTGTGTTTTGTACAGGAGAACATGATCAGAGAGAGAACTGGAGAAAAGCCTGGAGGAAAGGAGACACAGAGATGACCTTATCCCCCTCTGCAACTCCCTGAAAGGTGGGTGTAGTCAGGTGGGGGTTGGTCTCTTTCTCCAGGCAGCAAGTGACAGAATGACAGGACAGAGCCTTGAGCTGTGCCAAGGGAAATATAGGGTGGATATTAGGAAAAAGTTTTTCACTGCCCAGTGAGGTGGTGGAGTCACCATCCCTGGATGTGTTTAGAAAAAGACTGGATGTGGCACTTGATGCCATGGTCTAGTTGAGGTGTTAGGGCATGGGTTGGACTTGATGATCTTGATGGTTTCTTCCAACCCAGTCGTTCTGTGAATTCTGTGAACGAGAAGATCAACCTTGTGATTCAGAACAATAAAAGCCAACAGAATCAGAAACGCTAATCTCAAAATGTGTGCAGAGTAGAAGGGGAAACCATTTAAGATAAATCAAATTTAATCTGGCCTGCAAATGTTACAGATAAAATAGTGGATGCTTTCCAAATGGAGCCTATTGGCTCAGACCATATTTTAGGACATCAAAAAAGAACATGTCTTTCTCAAATTACTATTGGCACATGCATAATATTATATAAACCCCTTTTTGTGGGGCTACGTGAAACACGCAATTCCTTTAGACTCACTTGCCTCAGGTAAATTCACAGTCAAGTGCCTCCTCTGAAAAAAAAACCAACAAACTAACAAAAACTTAAAGGCACAGTGTGTCAATGTACATGAAGTAGAAGAAAGCTAGAAAAATCCAGGGGAGACAGAAGTCTCATTCCCTTTCTTACAGTGTGTTCGAGCAGGAAATGTACTATCAGTACATTTAAGTAAAAGATCACTCACCTTAACCAGCAACTTGAGAAAAAGAAAGAAAGAAGAAAGCCCAAATACATAGACAACAACAGGTTTAAAACCAGAACTGTTTTCTCGTATCAGTACTAAAACAGGCTTTAAAAGAGTGACAACAGTTCTCAATTGGACAAGATGCTGAATCTGTGGGGCCACAAATCAGGTTTGGGCAAATCCTGAGCCTGTAGAAACTAGCACTGTTATACTGAATGCAAGATGGTCACTCTGGCAAGTTTAAAATAATCTTAGTTGTTTATAACTCCTATGATGAAAGGAGTATCTGTGATAGGCAACCTGAGATTAACCTCCTCTTACAATAACATAATGATCATTGATTTAAAATTCATCTTAGAGAATTGAGATAAATGTGACTGATACAGTTTTCTTTTTAAAACAGCATTAGTATTCTCTTAAAGTCAGGTTGTAAGATCACAGGTCTCTTGCCATATCTCTGATATATGTAGTATACAGTGCGTAGTACAATAAAACACTTAGCCAAAATACATAAATTCTTAGAGATGTATTTTAACCTACATGTCTATTGATTAGATATTTCAATCAAGTCTCTCTTGACAGCAGCATTACCAAAGGGATTTCTACGTTTTTCTCTCATCCACTGTGGAGGAAATTCACAGAAGAAACCTATGTTAATTATTCCTAAAGAATCTGCTAAAATATTACTATTATTAATACCCATACAGAAAAAAAAGAAAGAATCCAAATGAGCCTGGTGTATGAATATTCTCCATTAAATTAAAAAATAAGTAGGTAGATAGATAAATAAATAAATTAAAAGCAAACCTCCCACCATTGGTCCATTCTCTCTAAGTCAGAAATCAAGTCTCTTATAAGATCAAGGTACCCAATTTACCATTTTTTAAAATTACAGGCTAATAAGGTTAACATTTTTCTCAAGCTCACATACAGTTTTTTCTTGTACTGTAAAATTGAAACAAAAAAGAGCAAAGCATTCTTCAAAGATTCTGGCAAAAAATACTGACTTAATCAAGTAATAGGCATTTAAGAGATTACAAATCTGAGCTAGAACTTCACTACTGCCATCACAGTGAAAATGTAAGTGACTTGGGGTCAACTGAAGAAAGAACTTACGTTTACTTCAGTACTTTGAGATTATTTCAGGCATTTGGTTACAAAAAAGTGGAAGATTACTGCAATGCAGTTTTTGACAGATAATATTTCCTGTCGAGACAGAACAGAAAGAACTGTAGAGCTTCAAGATTGTAATCGTTCCGAACATTTCTACCCACAAAGTGCTTCTTTAGGCAAAATATTTCACCCCTGCAGCTGCTACCTCTTAGATGTACTGCCACCCTTCATCCTCCCACAATTGGAAAGAAAGGAAGAAATGACAAGGCAAAGTTTTCAATCTTAAAACAAGAAAGTTTTATACAATATATCAGGAATAGATAAAAGAATCCCATGTGCATTATGAGTTTCTGCAATTATATCAACAGTAGGATATTATAAGTTACTTCCTTTCTCAAGTCGGCATTAAAGACACACAGGCATTTGCAAAATTGTGTTATAAAACAAATACAGATTTATTTGAGCTTTTGCTAACAGATGTCTCCCAACAGGGGTCAATGACAGGCTGTTCTTCCCCAGCCCAGATTTGCAATCTGTTCTTACCTGATTCAGTATCTTATTGTTACACTGTTCAAAAGAATTATATGTATTTCAAACACCAAGAAACAAGATCACGTAATACAAAGGCTTTGTATGAATCTCTAAAGCTGTGGAGGCTTTGATCCAAGTTTATCCGCAAAGCCTTCATCTGAAATACGTAAGTCTGGGTAAAGTAAAACATTGCAAGGGACAATAGATAGATGCTATTCAAGATAGGGAGAATATGTCTAAGGGAATTAGACAACATTTACAAGGAAACAAGGGACATATGAACTCTAATGCACATGGCAGGCTTTGTGGGGTTTCTTTGTGAAAATAAACATTTGAGATTTTATTAAAATTAATAATCCAACAGAAGGAGCAGCAGACAAGACTGGAAGGTGGTTTTAAGAACTGACAGGTAAGCATGAGAAAAACATCTAATAAAAGCTTTCATCCCTGCAGAAAATTAACCAGAACAAAATCTAGGCCAGCTTTTGTCACCCTAACTTAAATCTCACGAATTTTCACAAGCTAAAATAGAGAGATACATTACAGATAGGTGAAAATACAAGCAGTTATTCTGTTTCCACACAGGGAGTCTGCTCTACAGCCATCCCAAGTATTGCTTTGTAAGAACACTCACATACTCCCCTTTAATCAATAGATTACAACATTCCAACAACAGTTCTAGAGAACTGTTTACAGAAACAGTAAATCTAATTTTGAATAGAGCAAAACCAACAGACAGACAAAATTTTAAAAATTAGGGCTCACTTAACAAGACGTTAGGATTTTAGGTGCCTTTGTGTATGGCACTGTCTGAGCACACACTTTTGGTACTCATGCAGCACTTAGGAAAGTCAGGTCCTCAAAATATTGCAGTTTGGAGGAAAAAACAAGTAATTAATATGCAAACATAATTATTGTGCTTGTATCTTGAATTTGTCCTTTTGTAGTTTTGAGTACACTTACAACTTGGCAGATACAACCACTACATTCAAAAGGTTCCTCTGCATCTAATGCTTCCTTAGACAAATCCGATTCAGCCCACAGAACTTTTATCTTTTTCATATTTCTTTATATGTTTTTCTAATATTTTTATATATTATTTTCATAACTTTTATATATTTTTTAGCTTTTGGTCAGTGACAGCTGTCAACTTTGCTCACTTCAGGATCATGGTAGAGCATCGTGCCTTGTCTAACATTGACCATGTATCCCCCAAGCACTGTGTGACTGCTGACTTCGAGTCCATATTTGTTTTTAAATTAAGAGAAACAAGAGGGTAAGCAAGGATTTTGTTTCACAGAATCACAAAATCAATGAGACTGGAAAAGACCTCTGAGATCTTTGAGTCCAGAGTCTGAGTGACAGACTACACATCAACTACACCCTGGCACAAAGTGCCAAGTCCAGTCTTTCCTTAAACACCTCTGGGGACGGTGACTCCACTACTTCCTGGGCAGTCCATTCCAATGTCTAATCACTCTTTCTGTGAAATTCCTCCAAATGTCCAACTTAAAACTCCCCTGACACAGTTTACTCGTCCTGTCACTTGTTACCTGGGAAAAGAGACCGACCCTCACCTGGCTACAACCTTCTTTCAGGAAGTTGCAGAGAATGATAAGGTCTCCCTGAGCCTCCTTTTCTCCAGGCTAAGCACCCCCAGCTCCCTCAGCAGCTCCTCACAGGGTTTGTGCTCCAGACCCCTCACCAGCTCCATTTCCCTCCTCTGGACACGCTCCAGCCCCTCAATGTCCTTCTTGTACTGAGGGGCCCAGAACTGGACACAGCACTCGAGCTGTGGCCTCAGCAGTGCCAGTACAGGGGGACAATCCCTGCCCTGCTCCTGCTGGCCACACTATTGCTGAGCCAGGCCAGGATGCCACTGGCCTTCTTGGCCACGTGGGCTCACTGCTGGCTCATGTTCACCCAGCTGTCGACAAGCACCTCCAGGTCCTTCTCCGCTGTATGACGCGATGCAACGTCCATGCTCCTGAAGTACCACCATGACCATCATGTCAGTCTCCCCTCCAGCAAAGGGCGAACAGCGGATATAGCGAGGCGGTGCCGACCCCCGCTGCCAGGCCGGGGCTCCAGCCCACCGAGCGGGGCCGGGCCGGCAGCACCGGGGCTGCGGCCCAGCGGCCCCACTGCGGGAGGGGTGAGGGGTGGGGAAGGTAGCACACGCTGCACGGCTCTAAAGCCAGACAAGGAGCCGCGGCTGAGCCCAGCCGGGAATGGCGGCCAGTGCCCCTCCTCCGGGGTCGAAGCCTCCCGAAAGAGCGCTACAGCCCGGCGGAGGAGCGCCGGCAGCCCGGGGGGACGGCCTGTGCGGAGGAGGGGGAGCAGGAGGAAGAAAAGGAGGAGGATGAGGCGGCGGGCAGAGCAAACACGAACCTTCCCCGCGCAGATCGGGCGGCGGCGCCGGCACGGCCCTGACCCCCGGGCGGCTGCAGCGGGGGAAGGAGGAGCGGCCGCGGGGGTGGGAGGGGCCGGGCCGCCGCCCGGGACCCGCCGCTGCCCCCGGCCCTGGCGCCTCATAGCTCGGCCCGAGGCCCGGCGGGCCCCGCTCGACCCCTGCCGCCTAACCCTGGGCACCTGGAAAACATCGCCCGCCACTACCGAGTTTTCCAGGGGACTGAGACCTTTGTGCGAGGGGCTGTGAGGGACTGGATGAAGCTGCCTCCCAAAGAAGTTGGGATGGCCCATTCCCGGAGATACTCAACGCCAGCTGGGATGGGGCTCTGGTCAGCGTGATATACTGGAAGTCCCTTCCTATGGCAGGAGATTGAACGAGACAGTTTTTAAGGTTTCTTCCAACCCAAACCATTCTATGATGCTGTGATGATTTTATGACTGCACTTTTATAGGGAACGTGTGATAGTGGTGCAAGGATGCACGGAAAATGGATGAAGCACGAGGAGCCTTTCTTTGCTGCTGGCTGCACAGCAGCAGCATCCTTCTGAGTATTTCAGAGCATGGCAGTTTTTGCTTGTGTAGTTCGTTGACGTTTTCCAGCTGTCTAAGAGCCTTTCCTGCCTTTACACTTCTGGGAACTGCGACAGGGCCACTACTCAGATGGTGGCTGCCTGCAGAAGTAACATTGCACTCATTTAAATAAAGGTGTGTTTATAAAAACACTTAGGTAAATGAGTGCAATTTAATCTGTAGATAAGATCTTAAAATACAAACATGGGTCCTAATCTGCAAACACTTGAATTAAAGCTCTCATTTCTTTCTGTTTAAGTCAATGGGACTACCCAGGTGCTTAGAGGTAAGGGTTTTTAGAATCAAAGCTCTTGGTGCATTTCCAAAAAGCTGCTGTAGCAGGAAGACATTGAAGAATTTCCCTCTAATATTCAACACCGTATTCCAATATTCATGAACTTTCTGCCTCGGTGAAATGACTGTTACACTAATGAGCTTCATGGGTGTGTACCTTGAGGAGGGGTTTGAAACACATTATTATAAGATAATGGCTGTTCCTGCCAACCTGACTCCTCCACCTCTGTATTTGAGGTGACTCATTTGTATTTTTTCACTTTTATTTTTCAATACAGCATCTGAACAGTATGTTTTTGCAGCTGGGACTGTGTCCTCTGCAATACAGATCAGGGAGCCTGCTGGTGGGATGAAACAACATATTTCTCAAACTGCCACAGTCCTTGAGAGTTCTATTCCATTGAGGGTAACAAAACAACTTCTTCAACAGAGATGTTACACAAGGAAAAGGCTGCCAGAGATTTTCATGTCTGGCTCCTTCTTTACTGCACATGCTGTATATTCTTTACATACAGTACCCTATAAGCTGTAAGCATCAATCTAGAACTGTATCTCTTGAAAGAGATTAATGTGATAAGTATTTCACTGAAAGTCATGTTAGAAAATACTCAATCCTTGAAGTTTGGCTGTTACACCTACAACACTTTGAACTTCACTACCAATGTACAGCCTTCCTTTTCACTTTCAGCAAGAGAGAACATAGGACATGTCTTCATGAACAAGCTCATGTAAAACTGTACTTGCAGTATATAAATTTAGGATATTGGTTAATTCATGAGAGTGATTTCTTTTCATCTGCTCCCTTTACAATTAAATCACTTCACCCAACTGGTTTTCCATTATTTTTTCCTTAATTAGATTCCTTTGTTAATCCTTCTATACCAAGAAGATGAAAGGAGAGTCAGGGCATCTTTTTTTCTCCTTCATCAAATAGTCAGAAGGATGGAGATATCTTGGTGTAGCTGTCATTAATCCCAGGTCAGAAGGTAGAGAACTCACTGCTTTAGTCTCCTGTTGTCCTTGCCAGAGGAGTGAAAAAAGCAGGAGGCATAACAACAAAACCTAGAGCTCCACCCCTCTTCAGCCAGCAACACGCACAAATCTGTTTACAGGTTTAAAACGCATCAATACCCATTTAGCCTCGGGAAAGGTATTTCCCTTATGCCCATCTTTTATGTTATTTTCTCTATTTTGCATTAGTCACTAAATACATAGATTTGTTTACAACCTCGGGACTTTTGGATTGCTTGGTTTTCCCCACTCAGTAATTGTAAAGCCAGGAGAGTCTGGAGCTAAGGAGTCTTGTGATCAGTTTCACAAACTTTATAGGCTACTATGCTGGGCAAAATCCCAGCCCCACCGCCCAGAAATCATCTTTGTCATCCATCTTTCATACTCTTGAACTCATAAAGACTATCATATGCTCGAGTGTCTCTGTATGAATGCATCTTTAAAGGACTGCTGTGATTATACTGCTAGAAACAGTGTAAGAGTCAAGAACTTACTATTAAAGAAAGGGATTGGATATATATGAATGTCAAAAATTATCAGAATTATCTGATTGTAACTTGGCACTTCAAGTTAAGCTGGTACCTACTCCTGGGAAGGGGAATTCAACCTAAAATGAGAACATTTGACAGTACTTACTGTGGGATTTTTTCACCTCCTATTATACAGCATATGAAGCAACTTGTGGAGTGTGCTGTTAGGCACAAAACACTGCCTGAGTGGCTCCTGAATCTCTTCTGATGGACAATTGCTTGGTACAACATTTCTCCCTGCAAAGAAGGGGGAGTGACATGATGCTACTTTGCTGTGCTTTGGTTTTCCACTCCATTGAGACTGCATGGCTTTTGGAGCAAGACCTGCTTTGGTTGTCCTCCAAACTTTATTGAAATCTCTAAAATGTGACCGTATTAAAATAATAAGAAGAAATCACAAGCATATTCACATACTAATTATTATGCAAAGTAGGGAGGGGGAGGGAAGAAAGTATGAGATTCCTTTGAAAAGCTGCCAGCACAGGTCCAAATACAAAAGGTGTTTGAAGTGGGAGCACACTGTACCAGACTGAAGAATTACCAATATACCAGTTACCCTTGTTTAGGAGTATGCTCTCAATTTTAATTTTGCCATTTATTTACTTTAGCATAGCATTTTTTTTTTTTTTTGACTCAGTCTCCCCAAAGTCTCCTGTAGGTCCACAGTGGATTTTAGTACCACTACAATATGTTTTCTTCATTTAAAGTTTTTCTCTGTTTCTCAGTGCTACACTGTAGGCAGGTAAAAATGGATTGCTAATTAATCTAATTAATGCAAACTTCAGCTTCTAGTTCTTTTTTTCTTTTTTTTTTTTTTTTCAGTTAAAAGAGCTGAAAAGAATTACACGTAAGTTTCAAAGAATAATTTTCAGTTCTTTGTAGAAGGAAGTATTTAAGCTTGATCCTGACTTATATGTCTCCATTTATGCAGCCTAGCAGCAAATAAATATATCCCAGTAATGCATAAAATGGGGAAAAAAAGCAGGGACATTGTGAAAGAAAAACAGCAAACACCTCAAAATTCTACAAAGGTCTGTTTTTCTTTTCTGCTGCTGTGTCAGAGACTTGTTTATTTCAGGTATCAAGATCAGATCGTCAGAACTGATCATCTGCCAGCAGTGGGTTGGTAGGAGGTCCGTGCTTGGGATGCATTGTAGCTGCAGCCTGGCCAGTGCAATGCAGATTTGCAGTCAGAAGTCAGCATTAGTTGCCTCAAGTTTCTATGCATTGCTGATATAAGCCAACAAAAGTTGATACAAGCCAACAAAATGAACTCTCTGCTGCCAAAGTGAAGTCTCCTCTCTGAATAACACCAGCCAAGACAGCCAGCAGCAAAATGCCACTGTATACATGCTCCTGGCAACTGCAAGCTCTTCTACTGTTACACCCTCTTGCAGTGAGAGCACACAGCATCTCAAAAAAGCCATGATGAACACACATGCTCCAGGGACATAAAAACGTCTGCAACTCATGACCCCACAAAAGTTCTGGCAGCAAAACTTGCTACTAAAGACATAGTCTGGCAGGGTGATTTCTCCTGTAAACTATTACATGTTTTCTTACAGGGGCAATGGGTTTGCCCTACCACAGACAGGGTTTTGGTAAAAATTGGTGGAACATGTTCCCACTTGAATCTCCTTATAAACTGTGTGACTTGTGCTACCATGGAGGGGAAACAGAGCATGGGCACCTGATGTAAAACCAGACGTGCAAGGAGCCCACCCTGTTCATTCCTACGGATTTTCAGTTTTCCAGTTGCAATTGGCCCAGCAATATACGTGGGACTGCCTCCACTCATGTGTTTACAAAGCAAAGGTATTTGAATGTCTGACATCATTTACCATATATTTGCATTAAAAATACATTAATACTGCTCTAAAGAGCTTTCCTTACAATGAAGCAATTCAATTATAGTTTCTCTCAAGAACTCTCTCCCATAGACCTAGGTACCTCCACTCTTCTCAGTATTTTAGTGAGGATAAAACCCAGGTTCAACTTACTCAAAATCCAAATTTGACTTATTCCATCCATATTTGTCCCAGACAAGTTTAAATCCATGGACAGTTTTAAAAATGAGGATAAAATACATCTTTTATTTCTGGACTTGGCCTGAATTGAACTGTATTGAACAGCCCCCCATGCCCATCACTGGAAGTATTTAAGTCCAGGTTGGATGGGGCTCTGACTAACCTGATCTAGTGGAAGGAGTCCCTGCCCAGGGTACGGGGATTGACACCAGATAATCTTTAAGGTCACTTCTAACCCAAACCATCCCTTGATTCTATGAACACACTGGAGTGCTCATACAGGATGTGAACATAAAACCTCCATCTAACAGAGGCAGATGGGAGGCTGAGTAGAAGTGTGACTTCTCTCAGTAAGCTTCAGCCAGCCATTTTACTGGGAAGGGGAATGTTCTTGAAGTGGCAGATACTAGACAGATAGACAGAAACTGAGTGCTAAAATAGCTTGTTATCATCTGAACAGGCCCAAAAGTGAGGGGTGCTTTATTTTGTGACAGATTTTGAGCCCAGACACAACTCAGTGTGTGGATTCATGCTTTGAGACCTAGCTTCACCAATATCTCATTCTAGGTTTTACTACAAGACTCTGAACAGGCTGCTCAAGTCACGCATTAATAATTTAAACTTAAAAAAAAAAAGTGACTCTGCAAGAGAGTTAATGTGTTACTTCCAAAATGAACTAAAATTTTGGAGTCCTGATCCTCTACAGTATATATTTAAAAGGTGCCATGATTCCTACTCAAATTTGCAAAGTCTGTCTGATCACGGTTTTTTAAGTTTTGGTAAACATGCTGAAAAGTGAAATGTTTATAAACTGAATGTCTAAAATATATTGCTTCTTTAAGAACAGGTACAGCTTTTCTTAGAAGAGCCAGAGCTGAACTAGTCTATGGAACTTCAGAGTCTGCATTAAAAGTCCCATTGGAAAAGGCTAAAGTAAAATTCTGCTTGGCTTTTAGTGGCTGAAAGTGTGTTATAAAAAGCCCAGACTGGAAGAGAAAAATTTATGATTTCTATTGCTAGAGCTGTTAGAAAAATCAAACCATGAACTGTGAGAAGTCACATGGCTGGGCACCTGCAACCAGTTTTTGAGATGATAAAAGAAAACTTTAGACACTTTGACAGCTCTTCTGTGGGTATAATTTTTTTTCAGGTTTTTTTTTTTTCTATAAAGCCACTTAGAAGCTGAAAAAGTGGAAACCTTGTACTCCACCTACTTATGGGAAAAAAAGAAGAGAGACTGAGACTTGCTGGTTCTAAAGTATTAACAGACATTGTGATTGGAGTTACTCAATTCAGTAACTAGCAGAAATGGTTCTGCATAATAAATAAGTTACAATTATTGCACATGCTTTATAGTCAAAATAGTTTTGCTAATCTTTGTTCTGATGGGCCTAATATATTTTACTTTCTAAGAAGTGCTAATTTCATGCATTCATAATGAATTCTCAATTTACATTGAAAAGCAAGTTGAAACAAAAAAAAAGCTATAAACTGAATTGGCTGTTAAATAAGTGTTTATTTATCATTTTAACATAACAGAATGGAAAAATTGAAATATAAAAAAATGGAAGTTAAGCTTTGTAATGGTGCTAAGTATGAAAATAGTCTGTACTACTGCAGAGCAAAATTTAGTGTAAAGATTAAATAAATTGTGAATTAACAGACCATCTTGTTTACCAGCCAATAAAAATTCATTTTCTTTAGGAAAATATCTGAGCAAATGCAAAAGAGGGTGAAAGCTGATGATTTAAACACAAGTTTCTAGCTGCTGCTTTGATTGTAGTCAATAATTTAAGCTTACAGTGATTCCCAGGGAAGGTTTTCCTGCAGGATGGAGCTCAGATCATGAAGATTCACTTGAACTGCTCCTGAAGTCTTGGCTCACCAGCATGGAAGTGGCACAGCTGCCAGCCTGGCAGAGGCAATGCAGCAAGGCAGGGTCCTTCATTCAGGCTTTTTGGTGTAAGCAGGAATGAGCCATTCAGTCTCTGCCATCTGAGACTTTTCCCAAGTCAGCATTAACTCATCTGGCACTGTGGGCTGGTCCAGAAGGAAGCACATGTTCTGCTTCTCTTCCTTTCACAAGAGACTCTTGTGTTAGCTCTGTGGTATTGAAAATTATAGGGATGAATGATGAAAACTGAACTTTGAGCTGTTTTACATTCTTTCAGTACCATTTAGTGTGATGGTTGTTGACTTTTCCCTGCTGCTATACTTAGAAAGGGGAGTAGGAAAGAGACGAGTGTTAGTATTATGGGTTTTGACACAAAAACTTCAAAAAGAAAGTCTGTTCTCATTTCTCTTTGGTATCCTTTGGGGACCTGCAGTGTTTAGAAAAAGCTCCTATTCCACACAGGAACTTAGGAAAAATGGGTACCAAACTTTGTTTACACTCTAGAACTACATATGGCCATACAAGGTGGGTGGGTAACTAGGACACAGCTTTTTCCTCCACTGAGCTTAGTTTCCCACCACTAGATAAACTTCAAGTAGGTTGCCTGGTGGAATTATTGTTCCTTATACGTCAGAGCCTGGATTAAACATAGAAAAATATCCTCTGTGTTCATCAAATAAAAATCCATGGGAAAAAAACTGCATAATGCCCCAGAAGAAATCTAAATTAATTAAAGTCACCCCCTACAGAGAACTTGGGCTCTGTTTATTTTCAACAAACTATTACAGGTTTTGCAATATTTTTCTGGAAGTTTTTCACAAACATTCCTGCTTCCTCTCATTCCAGGCCAGGGCTGAACTGCCAGGATGGAGAAATTCTTTGGACCTGACCTTTGGTCATGGGAGACAAAGGCGCTCAGCCCCAGTCAAACAACAGCATTTTACAGATCTATTACATTTACAGATTTAAAGCTGCAATGTGAATGAAAAACCTAGAGTTCTGCAAACTGTGCCATAAAAATATATCAAAAGAGTCCAATGTAGTGAAAATATGACAACTTCCAAGCATGGGAAAGAAATGTAAAGTTCCTTCCATAGGTAACAGCATACCTCGACTGCAAAGCCCTATTGCACATCTCATCCCTTTTTTCCCACCTCCCATGGACAAGACAACCCAGACCTTCCAAGTGCAGTGCAGCACCCTGATCACTGCCTCCTGTCTCCCTCTCAGCACCTTGTATGGGCAGCGGGATGTGTGCAGGGTCAACCCTGCAGGTCCTTCACCTGCTTTGCTGCAGCCAAAATTCCAGGGTTGAGCCACCAGTAGAAGCAGCAATGAGCAACATCTCTGATGTCCTGGGAAGCTGTGTGCACCCAGGAGTGTCTCTCAGGGTATGACTCCAGCATCTGCTCACTCTCCTGCCTATAGATTCTCTCTGTGAAGGACAATTTCAGTGCAATGGTAACAACTCAAGAAAACAAAATGCTTTGTAACTTTCAGTGGGAAACAGGGGCTCTCAGGACAGTTTCTCTTCCTGCACTCTTTCCATTCACCCCCCAATTAATGTCTACAGTTCTAAAGGAGCCCTGTCCCCTCCCCCTCATTCCCACTACAAACTAAACTCAGATACTGCAAGTACACAGAGGGATTTTCAGATTTCCACCCACGTAAACAGTTACTTGGCACATCTGATGCACATGTGAAATTGGTTCACAGGGGCCAGGGCAGGCACCCACATCTCCATTTCTAGCTCAACTGAGCTTAAATTTTATCATTTATTTTATTTCAGAGAAAAAAATACACAAATTACTTTACTTCACAGAGGAAGAAACCTCAGCAAAGCATCTTTTTTCCCCTGGCAGGGTTGGGTTACAGCTCCCCCACTCCCGCCCACGCAGCTGAACCCAGCGCCTGGTCAGCCTGAGAGCAGCAAGGAAATCAAATGCACATGTCAGCATCCCCCTCTCCTGCTCCAGCCACAAACCATCCCAGCAGCAGAAGACATGCCAGGGAGTGGTATACTAGCCATGTCTTTTCTCAGATGAACTGTACAGCAAAGTCATGTTCGCTTGGCCTGATCCAAGTTTTGGAAAGGTAATACTCTAAAGATTCCCAGCACGGAGTTTTCACACCAAAGTTCAGAGCTCTGGGATATGCAGGCAAGAACTTCAGTGTAAAAAAGTTAATGCTCATTAAAAATGGACAACAAATATTTCCTTAAAGGAAATTATGCCAGTCTGATTAAGCAAGTGCTAATTAACAAATACAACGGACTACAAGTCTAAAAAAATTTGCTATATTATTTTCATTTATAATAGTTTCTACAGAGAGAATTCCTCCTCCCTTCTCACTTGCTTACTTAAGCAAAATACATAAACACTCAGCATAATATCATCATCTGCCTCACTCCAATAATTTTTATTTAATGCTTATCTGGATACTTATTTTCTTACTAAAGTTGCCTGTATTCCATATGTTGCTTAAAAATAGTACCTGTCATTTAAGACTGCACTTCACCATAATTTCCATAAATAGCTCCAAGTAAAACAAGAACAACTAGTCCAAGTTACAAATATGCTTCTCTCTTGTTAGGAGATGCAAGAGAACAATTTTTATTTTAATTTATCCTATTTCAGTGAAGTGCAATGCTCAAAGTGAAGAAAAAGCTAATGATGGAGCTTGTAAACATGAGCTACAATTCAGTCATAAAGCTGCCAAGCAGAGGAACCATGTACTCAACTTCTCAAGTTGTTTTGCTGTGAATAAAGCAAAGGTGAGAGCCTTCTTTCAGCATAAGCTTTACACTAGTTGCACTTGGCTTCTTTTACTAAGAATCTAAGAGGAAGTAACAATTTATAACCCAGGGTAAATCAAAGCAAAATGGCTTTGATAAACACTGGAGCCTATCAATGACAAGGAGACGCTGTATCAGATTGCTGAGGAATTCCAGAGCTCTCCAGTGGCTCAGCAGAGCAGAGCCAAAGGTCTCTAGGAAAAGCCATGGCTAGCTGAGGGCAGGTGGCGCAGCACCACAGCCTGGCAACCAAGACTGCCAGCTGCCCAGCAACATCCAGGAGTAGCCAGAGTATTGCTAGAAACACATCCAGGAAGCAGAGAACAAAAGGGAAAGGAAACCAAAGACCAAGTCATGCTAAGAAGCCTCAGCGTAAGAGACACACATTCCACCGCCAATTTCTTCTGAGCAGCATTGCTGGGAATCGAGTGTCTGCATCAGACTGGTTTTCAGACTGATGAAAACTGAACTTATGTTTATAACCAAGATGAGAGCTCTGCTAGAATTTTTCCCTAGTAGTTTGGTTTGGCACCGAAAACAGAAAGGCAAAGAGATCATGAGATGATAAATCCTATTAAACACACCTACTACATGTTCAGAAGTTTCAGGTTTTTGTTAGGGAGGCTGGGAAGACAGCAACATTTCAGGTCCACATACACAGCTGAAGAATTAAACCTCTTCTGCATATAACAGAGTGTATAATGAATGTGCAGGGAAAAAAGGGCGAATGGTGAAATAAAGCTGAAAAGTTACCACTGCTTCTGTTTGCAAACAGATGCAGGAGGAACCAGACAAGCATAATATTTGGTAGTCTGCATAATTACAACAGATGTCTATGTTGGATAAAGTGGCCTGTATGGTAGTTACAGAGGCAGAGTCTAACACACATAAATAAAATCAAAACAGCTACTTATTATCAATTTGCTTATGAAGAAGACAGTTTATCTGGTGTTTAATATTTATAGCTATACTTAGAGCAATATTCACTGCACCCTAGAAAGAAATTCAGATCTACTACCTTAAGCAAAGTGGGCTTCAAAAAACTGGATGTCAGACTATACAAATGAAGTATTAGTTTAGGCATAGTAGACTTTATTTTGGCACTTTAACAAATGCTTTATTTTACAGCAGTGGCACAGCATTTGCCAGAAATTTTCTTTTCTTGGCACAGTTATTTCAAGCAGTTATTTTACTAATTGAAGTTCACTAAATATTGCACAAGATATACCTGTTAAATTCTTACCCTGTTTTTACTTGCTGAACTTGTATGGCTTTGAAAAACTTGCCAGTTCAGTATAAGTAAAAAGCAATATATTAAATATTTTAGCACAGGATAGCATTTGTTTGTTCCTAAATGACCACTGAACTTGGGACAGCAACAAATACAAGTTGCACAACTCTTATCTGAAGAGCTACCAGATCTTATTTACAATATATTGCCATTTCTGAAAAGCACTTCAGCTTGACATCCTGAACACCTGTATTTGGGAATCTCAAAAGTAAAAGACGAGGAGGTCAACAGAGCAGAAGACGAAGCCATTTGTCTGTTACAAAGCATAATATAAGGAGGCAGACTAGCATCTTCTCCCTGTGTCCCTCTATGCAGCACCTATCTAAGTTCTAAGCAACAGAGACTTCTCTCTTCTACTGGGAATATTTCTTTCTTCTCTTACGAAGATATTCCACTTGTCTCAACTCTTCTGCTGGAGTCTGAGCAGAATAAACCAGAATTCTCCGAAGGGATGGGGAAAAAACAAACGCGAACAGCAAATCAAAAACAAATACACACAGTAAATGAACTGGGGTACTCCTTTGAATTTTACAGTAGGGAAAACAACATTTGCAGGAAGAACAGGCCCGTGTCAATCCTGCCATTAAACATAATGCAAAAGTCGAATGTCCCACAGCTAATACACCAGATGCAAGACTTAAACATTCCCACTTCTCTCTGCCACCTTAGCAATAAATCCAGTGTGAGGATCACCCTGATCAACAGCCTTTCTTTTTTTGGTCTGGATTTTTTAAGATCTACTAGAAGTACTCTGTGACATTAAAACATAAGCAAATAGACATAAAATGAAAAACATACAAAAGTATATCACAATAGAATTCTCAGTATTAGGCCACATGATTTATTCAGTAGTGTTTATGTTCCCAAATTACAATTGTGTCTATCCATGTAAGACTACAAAAGTTACCATTAGAATTGTCTGTGCTTATAAAATACCAACATTTTCTTTTACTGTTATATACTCACTAACACCAGTCTGCAACGAGTCACATATAATCATAGGCACTTCAAAGGCTTTAAAGACGTTTACAACTTAAATGCATTTTTAAAGAACAAAAATTTAAACCTCTACTTGTACCTTCAAATTGCAAATAATTAACAAATACAGTGGCCTTAGAAATCTGCAGCAACTTCTCAAAATACTGTTAGAGTCTTTGGGTTTGCTTAGGTTTGTCAGTAGCTTACTACAAATCTTCCTTACAGGAGATTTGTTTAGTAAGAATACGACTATACAGTTTGCAGTAATAATCCAATTTTACACGTTAATTTGCTGTTACAAATCTCACTGAAGCTACAGGTATGCTGAGAAACAATGCAAAGTGTAAAATTGATATTCTGACACTTAAATTTATACAAAGTGGAGGCTGAAGTTTACATAGCTGAAAAATTACATTTACACTAAAAGTTACTGTTATCTGAATTATCTGAAGACAAATTGCACCATGACAACTACAAAAAGGCATTTTTTGGAAACAGATAAATTAATGAAATAAAAACTAAGTTGTAAGATCAATCTGAGACATGCTGACCAAAATTAAACAACTTTCATTGAACCATAGGATAAAAACAATAATTTTCATTATTTTATATTTATGCATAAAGTTTTAAAAATCATTCAGTGAACATCAATGGTTTTATAAAACAATGCTTTGCCACTGTTATTCACAGAACACTGCAAATGTTAAGTTTTAATTTTACATTTTTAAATGAATATGTGAAAAGTTTTAAATACAATGGGTTTTATCATAAAGGTGCCATAACGGCTCTTTAATGAAAAAAAAACTTCATTATTCTATGCAAAAGCTTTATTTAAAAAAGTTCAGTGATCTCATAAATAGAGACACTAAATAGGAATTTTATGCATAAAACTCCTTAGTTGGTGCCTTTTGATAGGCAGCACACGATGGTTTACGTTCACCAAGGTCGTAACTGCCTTCATCCTTCTTTCTCATGCGATACACCAGCAGCAGGATAAGGAAGATTGCAAAAAGAAAACCAATAACTCCGCCAGCAATAACAGCTGTAATCAAAGAAACAGAGATTCACAATATGCCAGTAAAACAAGTTTAGCACCATACTACTTTTTCATCTCACACAATGAGTTTGCTATTATTTTCAAATTGCAGGAAAGGGCTCCCATTATGCAACTGTCTTCATTATTAGTATCCTGAAATATACTGTCAGAAAGCTTGTTTGCATTCATGAAGGCAATCATTTAAAATGATATTCCACTTAAAAGTCAGAGATCCAACAACCCAGTTTTAAAAAAGTTATTTTTTTCAAAACCTCAGCTAGGAAGACCACTAGTACTGCCAAAGCATAAAGCTGTCTTTAGAACTAATTTTTCAACAGTTACATTTTCAACTAAAAGATTTTGTTATCCTAGCTAAAAAATGGACTTTTACTTTTCTCTGTCAGTTTTTGCTCTGACTCTACACTAAAACAAACTTCCTATTGATCAGTAGTAATAGGAGAGAACACTTAATGCACTTTTGAGTGTGTGAAAAGTATCAAGTCCCAACCAGACCTCAGGAGGAAACCCACATGCTTCCACTCATGTGGATTTAAGGTTATTTCACATTTTGATGCTCATAAGAAGATGTGGTCCAAAACTATGTGACTTTCATGGCTCCCAACTCCCCCTCCAAATTCATGGGGGGAATGTATACCTGTAAACACTTTCCTTAGGCCAAAAAAAAAAAATCTCACAGGTAGTGAAAACATTGGTGGCCAGCTTGTACCTCCCTGGATTATGCATAAAAATAGACCCTCTTTATCTTAAGGGATCTCTGTACCCTAATGGATTGTGCTTATCCATCCCTTTCCACCCACCCGTACCTGCCATGAGCTCCTCCCAAGCATTGCTTATCTGCACCAGATGGACCAGACAGCAATGTGCTCTTGGGGGGTGAGAAATACATTTCTTCATTACAAGCATCAATCAAATTCCAACTCCTTTTCCGAGCTGTGAAAGCTCCAGATACTCAGCCGGCAGCATTCAACTTGTGGGCATCAAATCAATTAGCAACGGACTTTGCTATTAAATATTTCCCCAAGATGCCCAATTTATTCTCATCAAATCAACCACTCGCTACCCACCATGAATGTGCTTAGTACTAATGTGTTTAATAGCATCAATCTGCCAAGAAATCTCGAATGCTGAGTTTGCATTATTTGATACAAAGATCCTCTTTGTTTTATTTCTGGTGAGACAGACCTTGGCAAACACTGCCTCACCTGCCAAAACTTCTGTTCTCTGGAAGAGGTTTTCTGAATGCTTCTGAGTGAGCACATCAGTATCATCCCCTGGCTCATCACTCTTTTTCTTGGCATCCATCTCAGGCCTTTCTTCTTTCTCAATTTCTTCAGGTGACTGTGGCACAGAAAAGAAAACTGAGCATTGCTTACAGAGAGGGCAGACCACGAGTTGGCACATTCACTGCCTGCTGTGGGCAGTCACGTAGCTGCGGCTCCACACACATACTGCACAATGCCAACACAACACATAGGAAGCTTTTAGAGCACAGAAAGCTGGTCTAGACATTGTAATTGGATCTATTTGTCATCATCATGTCAAAATGAAAGCACTGCCCATAAGTTTAAAACCTCTGAAAGTACATTTAGGAAACAGCTCTTAATGTTGCCTGTGTTTACCAGTATAAAAGCCTCTGAATGAAATAACAACTCCGAAATTAACACATCAGATATGTTATATGCAGAACATCTTTGTGGGTAACTTAGTATTATCTATGGTGGCAGAAGGAAATACTAAAATATTAAATGGAACCTGCCATTCAAACTACAGCCAAACCATATAGCATTCTCCTTTGAGAAGGGAAGTTTCACACAGAATTTTTGAATAACTCTTCCAGAAATGTAGAAAAGGTACAACTCAGACTGGAAGATATCTTGAGAAACTGTCTAGTGTACCATGATACATTATTTTGCATCTTTCTTTTCTTTCATGTGAAATCCAGATGTTGCCATACAGACTTTCTAGTAAGAATGAAAACAAACAGCTCTGTAGTCATTTAGCAGGCTGTAGTAGTAAGTGAAGTTTGGGAGTGCATTTTAATGTATATAAATAGAAGATTTAACATCAAACCATCAAGAATGTACAGTGGAATCATTTTAAATGGTCTTTCCCTCCAGCCACGCACCTTTGTTTGTGCAGGCACCTTGGTCTGCATTTTCACTGTGGTGGTCTCAGCCCTGGATGCATCACTAGTTGTTGGTAACTTTGGAACTGTTCTGGATGTTGTTAACACTGCACTGTCCTCATCTTCCTCAGCACCTGGAGATAAAATGTAACATTTCATTGACCCATGAAATTCTTTCAGACCGATTAAATTTTTTACTATGACACCAAGGTAGAGGTGGTTGCACAGCCCACCCTAGGCAAGGGGCCTAGATGACAATGCCTGCTAAGATAAAGATGTGAGTGCGAACAGTGAGCCTGAACTGTCAGGGGGATACTTGCCCCAAGTGACCCCATGAAAAAGGGAGTGCATCAGCTGGAATAAGCAGCAACCAGGAAATTACCATGACTTTTCAAATGGAAGAACCCTTCCTGAAAAGAGGTATGAAAAGAGCTTTAACACTTGTAATAGGGGCAAAAAGTCTGTAGAGAAAGCAGCAGCCATCAGGCCTGTGTGACATGGGCAGACCCAAGTGCCATGGGTTCTGATGAGATCCCACTGCATTAGGGTCTCTGCTTGAGCTTGACAGTGCCACTACCCACACTGTGGGTACCCTCAGCAACTACCTCCAGCTTCCTCAGAGACACCTAGAACCCACACCCTGGGGTGCAGAGTCTCCTCCTGGGTGAGGCAGGAGGTGCTGGTGGGGCCCCAGGCCCACATGGAGGTACCCAAGTCTCCCACGGCAAGGGTGTGTGGACAGAGGGTTGGGTACACTCAGATAAGGGGAGCTTACACGCCCATAGCCTGTGAGACAGGTGTCTGTGTGCACATGGCACACATTGGATCAGTTACAGAAAGTGATTTAGAAATTTACAGTAGCCTGTTACCATTTTATAAACGGTAGGTATTGTGCTTGTCTGTTGTGCTGTTGATATTAAGCCTAGAAGTACAGTTCAGTGATTGCTAGTTAATTGCATACCATAAATAAATCAATACACTTCTTTATCCTTACTTAAACCATTGAACAGTTTTTGCCTGTCACACAGGGCTTCAACAACAAAATTTCTCTTCTACAGCACATCTGTTGAATTCTGAAAAACTAAGCAGTTTCTATCTACAGGAAGATTATTACTACTTTATATTTCAGTCACTAGGAATTCACATGGTTTTAAACTCCACAAAATTCAGAAGCCCTTTTCTTTTGAACTGAGTAAGAGGACAAAAAACTCCCTAAAGATTACCTTAAATTTAATTTCCTCCACAGTCAAAGGCCTGCTGGAGTATGAAGGCTCCTTTAGAATAACGTAATGGACATCTCTAATAAATATCCTTTAGTGATAGTGAAAGGAAGAAGACACAGGAAAGAGACTGAATTATTAGCAATGCCTGAAAGAGGAAAAAAGAATTGACCATTCTTGGACCACTCCTTAGGAATCTGAATGTGTTCTGCTCGTTACAGGCATCGGTTACCCAAGTAACCCTTGGGTAATAAATCTAGCAAATGTGCATAAGAATAGTTCCTAACAAATAAAACGCTCCTACAACAGAATAGTATGACTCACTCATTCCAAACTGATTTTTAATCTGTTTTTTTAAAGAAAGAAGACAGGCTGAAAATATGAGCACAGTAATAATGTTTTGAAGTCATGATCAAGAATTACATAAATTTGGCATTTAACACGACAAAAAACTAAAACAATTTCTGAATGGTAGAAAAGAAAATTTAGAATAATTAAAAAAAGATACTGGCACAGAATAATACAGGGGAAAAAACTTTCAGAGATACCAAAATTACAGCACAACTTCTAGAATGAAGACCTCACAACAAGAATCAGGTATTTTCCTGAAATGCAACTCAAAGATCAAAAAGTTGACATCCTGCTTCAAAACAGAGGTGTGGAAAGGCATCCAAGAGGAAAATTTTTCTGGCTTTGACTCAAGAGTTTTCTTTGAGAAATAATGGCTCACTGTATAGCTCAACCTACTTTACCTTGTGAAGTTCCTCCATATTACACAAAGCTTTCACAGGCAAGGAAATTAAAATTGATTATCAGATTAGAGATCTGATAAAACACATCTTCTGAGTACAGAAATGTATTTTCTTCTTTTTATGGAATGAAAAGTCCCACTTAATCACAACTGCTCCTCCAAATCCTTAAATGCCACCTTTGCTTCAGGCAACAGCCGTGTCTGCCAGACATAATGGAGAGATTACAGTCTGAACTCTTTGGCTAAGGAGGATGCAGACCCACATTCTCTCAATAAATGGGCAACTTATCTAATCCCTGGACTAGTCACTAGATTTGCACCAAAGGTACCCAGCTCTTCTTCCATACAGCTTCAGAGGAATTCTCACAATCCCCAAAATGTTGAAGCAACTATCATTTAGGCCTGATTTGGGTACCTGCTAAGACACATCCCCCATGGTTCCTGCTTTCTAATCACCTTTATCTAAACAGGTCTCTGCTTGGCATGGGATAGATCTAAACAAGGAGAAGACACCTCCCTTGCTAAACTGACAGTAGTATTTTTTGAATTACCTGTAAACAGGAATGAGGGACCAGAAAATCCACTCACTAGTCCTCTCCAGAACACAGCAACACATAGTTTCATATTATACTAGAACATATTTCACATAGTATCATGCTCCCTAGAAAGCAGAAAAAAGAGCATCACCAAATCCAAATAAGACTGGAAAGAAAAAGCCTACAGTGTCATGAGCGTGACTTCCAAGTAGGTTGTTAAGAGGAATACTGTGAAATGGCTGGAGTAGAAGAACTTAATTCTTCCTCTGGAAAATATCACTGTTTTTGTAGCTGGATTTGGTCAGCTTGGGTTATAGTGCTGACTATTCACTGCCTTGAGTCCCTCTTACTGAGGGCACCCTAAAAACCCCCGTAGTTAAACCCATAAGCCATCTCTTTGGTAGAGCTGAGAGCTCTCAACCACCACACACCGTCTTTTATCCACTGTAACTTCTCCAGGATGTCCAACTGCTGTCCCCGTAGTGGTCAAAATAACACTAAATTGTGCTGTAGTATCAGAAATATCTAATATAACCCTCTCAGTAATGTGCCTATTAACCATCCTTGGATAACGGGAATGTGAATACTTTTTAACACTCCTAGTGCTTGAGGAAACTTGTCAGGAAAGCAAGATTTTACTGCACAGAAAGTAGAAATTACTGTATAGATAGTAGAATTTTTTGTAGGAAAAAGCCCACAGTAGTTAGCACTCTGACTTGCAAAGCAGCCAGTGATTAACACCTCCTATCAAAAAATCCAATCACTTCACCCTATCTTTTGGCATCTTATTTGTCTGCTGTTGCACATCACACTCTGGGAGTACCACCACCACAAGCAAATTAGTGATCAGGTGGGCACACACACACCACCACCATCTCTTTCACACCTTCCGTCTCTATCAGCAATGTGACACACACCAAAATTAAATATTTTTAGCTCACTTATCTCACCTCCATTCACTGAACAGTCCCCAATGCAACCCTTAATCAACATAGTGTTAGGCATCCAGAGATGACACTGTAAACATAATTCTGTACCTATAATTCTAACTGCAGCTGAAATAAATTGAGACAGTGCAAGGATGCCACATCTCTGCTAGCTCTCACACAAGGAAGAAAAAACAAAGAAACCAACAAAACCTGAGGGAGGATTAAGAATAATAGCCCTAACTATACTGAAGTATAAGATTCTGTCCAGTGCATCAAAAACACACTTTCAAACAGAATCACAGTAGTTTTTTATGTCAGAAGACCTGGAGAACCAGGCAATCAATGTCATGAAGCATGTTTGGGGCTGGTTTAGCAGTTGACAGAAGTTCCTGCTCCAAGACAATCTGAAAGGCACCTATCAGTGGGACCATAGTACATGGAAAATGAACCCTTGCTGTGTTGCCTGCACCATGGAGGGGAAGCACAGCAGGAGAGGTGTGACTTCCAGGCGCACTGCCATACAGGCCAGAAGCAGCCCGTGCCAGCGCTGGACCCATGCTAGCTCCTGTGCCCCACAGTGTCCCCAAGACCATGACACAGTCCCCCAGCCACATCACCCCCCGTCCCCAAGCCTCACACCCTGCTGCCACAGGACTCCCAAACGGTCTGCTGGCCTTGGAGCATAACATCAGCTTCCCCCTTGGTCAAGAGCCAAAGCAGATCTGCTCTTGTGTTTCTTGAAGTAGCTCCAACCCCACCACAGTCTGCACCGGAACAGTCTGCAGTCACAGTGTCAGTAGACACATGGTTCATCCTGAGCCAGTGTTCTCAACTCAAGCTGCTACTGACTGAGAAATATTAGGCTGGGCAAGAAAAGAAGGGGAAGGAAAAATTTGCATCATTTTCTGATATATATTACCATGTGTCATTTTAGAGAAGACGGTTTTTCGAAGAACTTACAGATAAATCTGACAGAGATGGTAGCTCTCCTTAACGTAATGGGTAGTCATGCTGCTTAGCAGCTACTTTCATTTATCTCCAAGACCAAGGCTCTATTAAAATCTTTCATGCCAGATGAAAAAGTAACAATAGTTATAAAAGCATTTCAAGTTGTATATAGGCTGGGAAAATATTTTTACTTTTTATTATTGTGGTATATAAAACACCAGTGCTAAAAAGAGTGATGATAAACTGAAGCATCTCCTCAGAGATGGAGACTACAAGAAGGAAACAATGGACTAATTAAATCACTATGGATATTCTACTATTGATATATGATCAATCAGAAGGCAGGCACAGCTTCTCTGGAAATTGTTGACCCATGGATTCAGATTCAACACTTGGGCAAATGCACAACAGTAGCTGAATGTACACTAAAAAAAAAGGCTATGAAAGGAAAGAAAAGAAAAAAAACTAACACCATCACCTTTGCTACTCCTTATAAAAAGCCCTCAGCCAATTTCTAGTTTGAAACGTGTCAGGCCTACAGTGACATTTGTCCATGTTAATGCTGCTTGAGGACCTGCAAGGGCATTAATGGTGGTTCTGACAATTCCTGTTTATCTCCACAGGCCTGGTGGCAGCTAACAATTTTCACAGCAAAGAAAGGAGTCAGCAATGTTGTCATCTTGGATCTGTCTGCTTGGACTATGCTTGCTACATAGCAAGAAAACCACTCTTAAGTGGGAAGGCTCTTCCTGCTAGAAACATTACATTACATCACTGAGTATCAAGTAAAGAGAGAGAGACTGAAGATAATATGAGAAACATTGATCAATGGTACATCTGCAGGACACTTTCAACAGGAAACAGAGAACAGTAAGTATAGGTGGAGTAGGGTGGAAAGAATGCTACTTTGCTTCCCTGAACTAAAGACTTTTTGCTTGGTTCATAAATATTAGATCTGGGTATACTGTCACATGAGCTCTTTGCAGGGGCACCCAGCTTGTCTCAGTCTACAATGTGACTTTCCTTTTCTTGTAGGAAAGAAACGGAGATTGCCAGAGCCAGCAGAAGTGCACTCCAACTTCCACCCATGGCTCAAGGCTGAGCACAGGAAAAGAAACAAGAGAAAGACAAGATGTTAGTGTTGGTGATGTCTAGAAGTAGCTTCTGTATTTTAGGCTTCACTTTTACAAGAGTCACAGAATTGTTAGGTCTGGATCTCTGGAGATCATCCAGCCCAAGCCCTCCACCAAGGCAGGGTCACCTAGAGCAAATTACAAAGGAATATGTCCATCCATGTGGGATTTGAGTGTCTCCAGAGAGGGACACCTACAACTTCCCTGGGCAGCCTGTGCCAGTGCTCTGTTTCCCTCGGTCTCAAGAACTTCTTCAACCTGTTGAGGTGTTCTAGTTTATTGCCACTGCTCCTTGTCCTGTCACTGGGCAGCACTGAAAAGAGTCTGGCACCATCCTCTTGGCACCTTCCTTTGAGGTATTTATAGGTGTTGATGAGATCCCCTCTCAAGCCCAGCTCCCCCAGTCTCTCCTTTTAGAGATGCTCCAGACCCCTCATCATCTTTGTGCCCCTCTGCTGACCCTCTCCAGTAGCTCCTTGTCTTTCTTGTACTGAGGAGCCCAGAACTGGACACAGCACTCCAGATGTGGCCTCACTAGGGCCGGGCAGAGGGACAGGATCACATCCCTCGACCTGTTGGCCACTTTTCCTGATGCACCCCAGGATACCTTTGGTGCTTCTGGCCATGAGGGCACTGCTGGCTCATGGTCAGCTTGTCATCCACCAAAACTCCCAGGTCCTTCTCTGCAGGGCTGGGTCAATGCCCAGCCTGTGCTTGTACTTGGGGTTATTCCTCCCCAGGTGCAGGACCCTACACTTCCTTTGTTGAATCCTGGGTTAATAAGATCTGAAGCCAGTTCTTGTGTAGTCTTTTCCACTTCAAAAGCAGGTCTGAATTTTCAGCAGTCCATATTAGAAACAGCCAAACACCACAGAGGGATGGAAAAAAACTACACTAGACCATTCTACATACAACTATTTATTGTCAACCTATTTCCTTTTCTGAAAATTACCAAGTCACCAGCATCTGGGGATCAGAATAGCCCTTAGTCATGGGAACTGAATGAAATCATCGATTCACCAATATATTTTTTTCAAATTAAATATTAAATTTCGCCTCAAATAAGTCTATCTCAGGGAGGTCTAATTAAGCCTCTGATCACGCTGGGATGTCAAATTGCCCCAACAGAGGACCTCCAAAACACAGGACATCACCCAGATATGAATGATGATGGTCCTGGATTTGCCTGGTAACACAATCAGATGTCTGCAGAAAAGAAAAACAAAAGTCCATCTGAAAATTCTCACATGTGCCTTACAGATAACATAGACAAGACACTAGAAAAAGGGCTCATTGTTTGAAAGTACACAAATTATATATAAGCATTAAGACATATTAAAATAAAAGTACAATGACAAACATGTAATTAACACACTTGGAAAATAAATGGGATTCCCACTACAGCTCGGCAAATACTGATGACAATAAGCAAATGTCTTTTCCAGAACTACAATAAAATCCTGCATCCAGCTTTTGACATTTGGAGTCTTCAAGCTAGTCCAGAAGATACTCCTCAAAGAGACTTTCAAAGAAGAATGATTAAGGAGGTTTCATTGACACTTTTTTTGAAAAATTTTGAGCTAGCTACATGTCTCTAATGAGTGTTGAAGTCTGAGAACTCAGTACGTTGTATTTAAGAATTTCTTTATTCACAATATGGATATAATTTCCTCAGAGAAAACTCACAATTTTGGCAGTATCTAGATTTCTAAATGTAGAAGAACAGCAACAGAAGAGGAATGGACACTATGTTTATGTGAACCTGACTGCATATAAGAGAAAACAAGAATGCTGCTGCTATATTTTCTAACAGAGTGCTAAATTAGTATTACGTTATGGGAGAGCTAAGCCTTCTCTAATCCTTATTTCTAAACTCCTGTGAGATCGACACAGAAATCAGAGGGAATGGAGAGAGCCAGCAGAGAGAAAGTAACATAGTGAAATGGTGCAACTAAGGAGTAAGAGAAAAAAGCAGAAAATTAATACTTCAAACCTGGCCCACAGAGGTGCCCAGTGCTCTGTAAATAGCAAAGCACTCACAACAGTCACCGAAAGTACCATCTCCAGCTTATAAAGCACAACTGCACAGATTTCCCTCAAATAATTGAATTACTTCTTACACTTTTAAAAATCAGTTTGTGGCACGTTGTCTCACCTGAACCTGACCCAGAAGAATAATCATCATCATCAATTGGATAGACGCCTGATGCTTCTTCAACAGAGCTGTTGTCAAGGTATAAATCTTTATCAGAGGTCAAATCTGCTCTCTGGAAAACAGATAAGAGGGAATGGTTAAAAAGAAAACAGTTCTCCAGTGCAGCAGTCTCTTCATGTTCAGTTCTATTTTCTGAGTTGATGGTGGTACACTGAAGTTTGTACTTTCGGTTTACGCCACGCATTCATCTAAGTTGTTACAGAAATTTGTAAAAATTACAGCATTACAAAACAAACCAAAAAACATTCCAAGGCTGCACAATGAAAACCACACTTCATCTCATTAAATGCACGAATGAATAAATAGGATTTGCAAATATACTCTGCAGAGCCACTGTAACAAGAAGCAAATCCCAGGACTGAAGCCCTCTGTCAGGATCTCAAATATACAAATCTATAGGCTATCACATTAAGTCCGTTCATTTGATCTCAGATGAGAAGGAACAAAAGCATGTATCAAAAACTATCTCAGAGTTTAATCAAGCCAAACCTCATGAAACTCTCAAGTCATAATTAGAATGAACAACTGACTACAAATGTTTTTAAGACAGTGCTATTGATTAAGGATTATGACATTTTCAGCCAGATCAAGCAGCATCATGCTCCGATTCCTAAATGAACACAACTCTCCTAAAATTTAACTGCATTTTCAACATGCTAAAAATCTGGTTACCTGTGATTATCACCACATTTCTATATCTGCAAGTATTTCCCCACTAAAGAGAGATTCTGTTAAAATGAGCTCAACAGAACAAGGTATCAGTCACGTTTAAAATTGACAATTCAGGCTTAGAAAGACTAAGAATTGTCTTCCTCTACTTCAGCTTGCACTTTCTTAACAGAGAATAAACTTCCTTGGGAGAGCCAGGTATCTTGGATGGCTGAGAAGGTACCTGCCACTATTACTCCTACTACTATAACCAGCACTTCTGTTGACACCTGTTTGTCATGAATTTTGAAGAAAATATTACAGTTATAAATGAACTTTTAAGTAAAAAAACCTTAAATAACAAAATGCTATATCAAAATTTATCTATTCAGTATCTCATATAAGCACTCAATTCTGCTTCCCTGAGTCCCAAAGGTTTCCAATTTACTTATTATTGCATGACATTGACTGCCCCTTTTATTCCAGCCTACATTCACTGTAGCTTTCCTAAAGGAAAAGCTTTCTTTTTCTCCAAGCTGTGAATGGGATAACTTCTATATGCAAAGACTCACATCTGACTTTACATGGCAACTTTTCCCCCAGACGTCTCCCCAGAGGTCTAAAATTATTGTGGAAGACATTTGTGATTTCTTTTTAGGATTTTTTCCTGGCTGCAGATTCCTGTTTAAAGCTTCTTCACAGCAAAACACTGCACATCAGTCTGATCTACAATAAAAAAATATTCTTTATGAAAAGCAGAAAGGCCATCCTGATTATTAGTGCATTTCAGAGTAAAAGATCTTAGCATGGGGGGTACCTAACGCTTCCCTGAACAGCTCTGAAGTAGAACAGTATTACCCCTGTAGTTCTCCTCTACAGAGAAAAAGAAAACACACATGATTTTTAGTCAAAGCATACTCCTCCTATGGCCACTCTTACGTGGGGGATATACAGGGGGGAAGATGTGCCCTGTTATTAAGATAAGCTTACAAAGAACTGCTCTGATTCTGCTGCTCTTAGTTCACACGGTCTGCCTGGAACTGGCTGCAGTCCAAAGCAGAAATTCAAGATGATGTCTGGTCACTATCAAACAATCTAATTCCTTTAAAAGATGTCTCCAAAGGAAGTCATGAAGTACCTTAATAGGTGAATAGGTGGTATTGTAATTAAGACACAGCTGAGACTGTTTCCGTATAGGAAAACAACTCCCTGTCACATGACAAATATCCTGCTCTTGATCCAGCTGCCACAATGGACCAGGCTACTTCACCCTATTTTGCTTTCACACACAATCATGGTACAAAACAGACCACCCCTCATTATCAGGCAGGAAAAAATAAAACTTTTTTAAAAGGAAATGCAGGTGGCTGGCTGTGAGTATAGAAAAGGCATACAATATTCAAAAGGCATCAGAGGCAATGAATATTACCCAATACTAAGTTGGGAAAAAAAATAAATTAGTATCTACATGCAGGAATTTCCCAACAATGGAAGTTGCTTTTGGCAACACAGGAATTTGAGCATCTGTTGTATTTTATTCTGGTGATGCAAAGAATACAATGTGAAACATTATTTAATATCTAGTACTGTGGATGGCACAGCTCCATCAGAATAAGCAAACTGTTCCTTATCTATATCGCTATATACTATATACTATAACAGTCTTATAGAACCAGTATGATATTTACTATAGGGAGAAATACATGGTACAGTGAATTCCAAATGCATTCAGATCAGTCATCAAGCTCCACCTGAGGAAGATGCTTTGCAGCCTCTCTGAGCAGAGCCCCTTGCCTCAGTTCAGCCTGTTTCAGTACAAATGAGTCTGGTGGAACTCGGGCAGGACACAAGCATCCTCTCAAATCAAAGGCAAAGGAAGCATACTCTAGCTTAAAAATCTCCAAGCATCTGCATACATAAATGCATTCACTGCACTGTCTTTGCAAGCTGGCTAGCAGACTCAGGGTAGAAGCACCCCCTCTGCACCCACAGCTTGCACCTTTTATCCCAGTTGCTCAGAAACACATAGATGCCTTAGACCACTTGGAATGAAAACTGCCTTAAGGCTCAGAATAAAAAGAAAAGCTCAACAGTTAACAAAAAAACCCACAGCCATTAAAAATAATTCTGTGAAGATTCAGCTTAGAAAAATGGGAGAAAAATAATGAAAATAAAAGAACACTTTATGGTGTTTAAGTCAGTACCAAGCACTAGAGCCATGCTTTACAATTTTATGCTATGATATGTTAAAATAAACTCGATTTAGTATTTGCTCTAGAAACATTTTCTCACTTGTCAGCTGGGAATCCATGGGGGTCCATGGACTACTTCCAGGATGTTCACAAAAGACAAGTTGGAAAAACGAACCTGTTGTCAGTAGGCTTGGACACAGAAAGGCCTGTACTAGCATTTCAATATATTTAGGAGGAAAAATAAAAAAAGTTAGCAAATTCTAGTTCCATAAAACTATTTTTAGGTTTATGAAGACCAAATATTTAAGTGACTATTTCCTGTGGCTAACAATTGAAATGAGAGCAGTCATGTCACTTTTATGTAACAGCCTTATTTTCAGACCTATTAAAATGGCAGGAACACCAGGCAAGGATGTCTCGGTTATCAGCCCTTTAATCTGGCCCTGAAGCCACAAAAACTGCTCGTTACCTCTTGACAAAGATTGCATTCTCGTCTATCATTGTTATCCCACTTAGGTTTTTATTCCAAGAATATAATGCTGCAAAATCCTGTGACCTAAATACTTCACATGCTACATGCCAATGATCACTGACTCCTGCCTGGTTATTGACTACATTGGCATAAATCTAAATCTCATGGAAGTAGTGCAGATTAGCACCCATTAAGTACTAGATAAAAGGTATTTCCATACCAATAATATGCTGAATTTGAAATCTCAGTGTCTTTATTTTACTGTATTTTACATTTACAGTAATTTTAAATTTAATAAACTGGGATCATCCAGGACATATTAAAAAAACCAAAAAACAACAAACCCCAAACCCCTCATTTTGACACTGAGAGAGGAAACAAAGCAAAAAAGAAACGTCTTCCTGTCTCATCATCTCATGAAAGACATAAATCATCCATCAAAATTACAATGACAAAAAATTTAAAACAATCATCAGACAACGGGAGGTTTGGGAATGGATAGCATATTTTGTTTGAAAAAAATATGAAGTGCCTTGTCATAGCCATTCCCTTTTCCAGGGCTGTTGTTACTGTTAGTCCTCCCATTCCATGAGGGTGGTATAGGAGTGAGACATCAAAGACTTTTATGCCATGTGGATGACACAAAGAAAGCTGGTGTGAGCAGCAATGAAGGAGTAAAGTCTACCACGGCTGTCGTGGCTATTGAAACTCAGACACTGGGGCAATAAGTAGCTGACACGTGGAAGGAAACACTTTATTACAGATGAACACAAATTTTTATTCTCTGTCTTTGGGTATATGCATGGGACAGAGAATTTAAGTTTTGCAGCTGTGTTACTAATGATACTTTGCCTCCCTTTTTCCCCAGATGGAGTTCTTTTAGATGTAACCCATTTAGTATGCAGAGAAACAGAGACTAATATTTTAAGAGTGATGTTGTATTACAAATATCTAAGCCACAAGTCTCTGAAAACTTGCAAGCATTACAGCTGTTGGTTAGGCAGAGTTCTTCCATATAAGAAGGAGAAAGAAAACAGATTTTCTCTTCGATTAACACATAGTGCAGTTTCATATACACTTGTACAAAAGCATGCTCAGCTGGTGAGTCTGAGTTAACTAAAGCGCTGTACTCTTCACACACACTACATTTTTGGAAAGCTGACTATGTGAATGCACTCATCTAAAGCCTGAGAGTCACTGCAGAGGTTCCTACTGAAGGCTGGAGAAAAGGCAGTTGTGTGAAGAAGCTGTATTTCCCTCTAGGCTTCCTGCAAAAGGAACTATGATCAGCCATTCAACAGGATCTAGTCCTAACAGACCTCAGCATTTCTGACCTTGAAGCTGGCAGGTGTCTTCCTATTATTGTTTGCCAGCTCTCTGCTTTCCTTCATCACACTAGGAAAAGTGACACTGTCCCATTAAGAGTTTGTTAACCTCATTCAGGAATGTGAGGCATGATTTTAAACAAAAAAAACCCCAAAACAACAACAACAACAACAAAAAAGAGTAGGAAACTTCAAAATCAGATTTCAACCTCAAAACACCATGTTTTCCCAGAGAAACATACTAACCAGAAAAGCAGCCACTTTCCATTTCTCATTGTGTTCCTGGTTCTCAGAGATGAGCCTCTTCTGACTCCTTCAGTCTGCAATTTCCTATGCTGACCACATGTATCCAGTTAGAAACATGTAATTTTGATAGAGGATTTGATGTTACAAGGTATGTTTACCACTAATTATCTTAGTACAGATGTCTGCCTTTCCTTTCACGGTTGGCCACGGTAGAAAAGAAAACTAGTAGTCCCCATTATTTCCTTCCAAACTGACACTGCCGGCTTTTAAGGGCTCACAGGACAAAGTCTTCTCAGCAAACCCCACCTCAGGTGCACTGTGCCAACCACGGTGGAGCCATCAGCGGAAATGCTGGTGGGATGTATGGTTGTGGGATTTTCTGGGAAATAAGATGCTAATAATTGGCAACATCATTTAAGCACAACACTCTAAGGACTCACAGCTTTCTTCCTTGGAGGAACCTGCTTGCACAATGCAAGAATATTAGTGGAGCAGGTACTGGCTGCAAGGAGAGCTGCCCTGCACCAGAGTCTGGGTCACTGTGATCACAGCCAAAATATCCTTTCCGTATCAACAGGCCGCAGATCGAATTTTCCAAGTTTGAGAGCAAGGATTTTATACAGAAGACAATATCTGTATTGCTCATTTCCCCCAAATAATTCTGACAGTTACTATCCAAGTTTTACCTTGAAATGGCCTAAAACCCTTGCCAATGTGGAACCTTGCAATGGGAACTGCCTGGAACTGCAAAAGCCACCCCCTCCTCCACTGCTGCCTTTGGCCAATTAAATACCAAGCCTTGACTGCTGTGACTTACTCTGGAGAGCTCGTTTCCACACGTATTTTTAAAATCTTAGAGGACATTTGCTGTCCTTCCTCAGGTAAGAGTGGAAGAGCAAACTGACTTTGTATGGGTGTCCCTACTAGTGCAGTGGTTGCCTGTAGGGATGGTGTTGGTGCCAGCAGTGGTGCTGTCATCCTGCATGGTGCAGAGCAGAGCCACTATTGCAGCTGGAGCACCCGCCAGAAAGATTATTCACGCTCCTCATACCTCACGTATAACTTCCTGATCCTGCACAAAACTATAGCTTTAGGCCTCCAATCTCTCACGACAGATAAAGAAAGGGTTTGACCACCCATAGCTGTTGAGGAAAGGCAGAAAGCCCAAAATAAACACAAGTACTGCAAACTGCTTCTACTACTGCTAGTGTTCAACAATAGAGAAGCCTACCAAAAGAGCTGATTTACAGAGATTGCATCATGTCAGAGCCAAGAGTCTAAATATGCTGGCTTTTAGGATGCACACAATCTGTTACGCCAGACTAATTACCAAAACAGAGGCGTGTTTGACAGGGATGGCATTAATAAAACAGCTCTTGCTGTTTGGTGTCAGGCATTTCAGCAGTCTGTGTCATGGCTCACAATGAAAAGAACACACTACATCCAAGGAGACACCAACAAGCCACCACCATGTCAGCTACTGTTCACTTATGGCCACATGCCGAAGGAATTACAGTGCTGCAGTTGATAGGTTTAAGTTCACACTCTTCACGGAGCCACAGATGCATGTGCCTGTTTTCTAACAGTCATCTGTGCCTTTAGAAATATTCCCTAATGTGCAATTACATGCCGTATGGTACACTGCGTGGTAACGGAACTTAAAATGGTAACAGGAAATCTTGTTTAACCTTACATGTTTTTCTTCCCATTATAAAGACTCACAGATCTGTGCAGTGGGTCTTTGGCCTGCTTACAGCTTTGGAGCTGAAGCTTGTCCTGTCTTGAGGAGAAAGATAAATGTCCTCTGAAGTTCTGGCCTATTTGTGATGAATTCCAATGGGAAAAGCCTCTATATTTCCATTTATTTTCACAGTGTCTTACTTCCGGCTGTGTATAGTTTATCTACTAGATGCACAATGAGACCAAACTTTAGTCCTTAACCAGAAATTGTCTTGCCCATGGTGGGACAGAGGTGGGAAGATGCAGGAGAAAGATAAGCAAGCATAGCAGCAAGACAAGGCAGAGCTTTCTGTCCTTACACAAGTACCAACAGCATGTCCTCTGATGAAGGACAGATCAAACAACATCCTCCATGGTCTACATATCACTTACCTGTCTAAGCTATTAAATTAGGCTCAAGCTCATGAGTAGTATTAAAGAACTGGCTAGCTGAATGAGACCATAGTTACACCACTCTAAAGATATATTCATCATCTACCTTGAGAAAGATAACTATCTTCATTCAGTTACTTTATGCAAAAACCAACCTTTACCTCTGTGCATCTTTACCACCACCATAGAACACTGAAGAGCAGTTCTACATAGGCTACAGGTTAGGACCAAGAGACCTTCTTAATTCCATGATCACATAAAACTTATTCCAACTCCAAAATGGTTACTTAGACATTATAGAGGGGCCCACCAAATCTGATGTCAAGTGAATCAAATAGTACTGCTGTGCTGTTTATGTGAACCCCCCAGCTTGATGTTCTCTACCTCCACACTATTTTTTCTTGCACGTGAAACCCAGAAAAGAACACTGCAATTGTCTCCTTCACCTTGAAAACCTCAAGACTGCTTCACAGTCAACTGAGTACACATCAATTCCTGTCTCCCATGTAGAAGCAGAAGTTTAGTATCAAAGTTTCTCTGGGTATCCCCAAATTACAAGACTCAAAGCCCTTCCAAGCTTTCATGCCAAGCCATCAACTGGTGTAAAGAACAGTTTATGTTTCAACTCTGCCTTTGACGTAGGCACAATACAACAGGGCAACTATTTTAAAGGGGCTACAGCTGGATTAGCTTCCAAAGTGCTACTCCAGATTGAAATATTAAAGGGCAATATACAGGCAAAACAGCATCAGAAGCCAGCAGCCAGCAATGTGCATCACAGATTGATTTACCTCAATTAGCACAGCAATTTCCTGCACATTTTCCAAGAAGCATCCATTGGTTTCCCCAAAAATAGGATCAAAATCACCATGCAAATTGTTGTCACAGATCAAAATGCTAATCAGTTTTTTAAGGACACATCAGCCCGTGTGCAGACAGGTTAAATTTAAGGCACAGCTATGACTGAGAAGCTAAATGCACTCCTTTGAAAATGCTGAATGAAGAGGTCAGCCTGTCTTTGAATCACTACTCACAAGTCTGAAAGTAACACAGGAGAAGCAGGCAGCTTTTGGAGCAGAGGTTATAACTGCAAGTACCTGCCCTACTCAGTGCTGTTCAGTCTAATGCATACTGGCTCTGCCAGAGACACCTCCTCTCTCCTTTCATGCTTTACTGATCCATTTTGCTAATCAATCAGAAGAACTAACACTTATATTTTCCTCCTTCCTCTTGAGAGTGTGATTGAATGATTAAAGCTGCCAGGGTAACCTCTTTGGCATGCATGCCAATAACTTCCCACCTAATAGCCTTTCCTCTGCCTCACTGCCCTGGCCCACTGGTGATTACTGCAATCCCTTGAAGTGGTCAAATTGCAGGGCAGACCCCATGGAAACCTATTTGGAGTTGTTCTAGTTCATGCCAAAGAATAATGTTTTTAATACAGATTGTTCTTTTTAAAGCTCTACAAAAGCAGCTGTAATCAATCGTAGCGGGAACACTGCAGACCTCCACAAGGTTTCAGAAGCTCCATATTGATTCCTTTCCAGTCCATGGATTTCAGCAAAATAACCCCATGTAAGGAACTGAGAGTCAACTAACACGTAATCATTTAAATTAAGATCTCTTTGCCATTGGTGGCAAGAATTAGCAATAAACTGTCTCAATCAATTACATTCCTTCTGCATAAACAGGGAAGTTATGTATAAAACAACTATATTATTATGGTTGCATTAATCAGCAATTAAATACTGCTAGCAAATGTCATGTATGGCAACTGAAGTTTGTCAGAGATGAGGAGGAATCAGACTTCACAGTTTAAGGAGTGAGTATTTCCAGTTCTGTAACACATAATCTGTTATTCAACAGGGCCTTACTCATGGAACAAGGTCTGTGACTCCCTCATTGGATACTCTTGTTACCTGCAGCAATCAGCACTCCTGGTGACATCACACCAAAGCCCTCCACAAGCAGAAAAATGACTACTGGTGGATCTACTATCAGCTTGATCTTTCTAAAATTGTGTGCAGTTGTAGCAATTAACTGCAGGAACTTCCCTCCCACAAACACATGCAACCTATTTCAGAAGATAAACTCCACTAAATTAAGAGAAATCCTGGATTCCCTAGAAAGGAGAGGAATGCTGGTGGTAGCACATTTATATCCCAAGATATAAATGTGACTTTTGCTAGACTCTGTTAAGGAAACTAAAGCTCACATAAGCTGTAAATATGCTTACACCTTTGTACCAGGTCTCTCAGTTTCACTGCAACAGAATATGTAGACTGGGAGCCCAACACAGTAACCATTAATCACTCCTTAAACAAATATATAAAAACACCCAAATCATCGTATTTGTATTACTTTGGGTGCTAGTAGAGAAGATATTCCACTGGAAAGTGGTACTGTATAATGATGCAACATGTAAACTGAATTGCAGATCAATGTGAATTTTGTATTAGCCAGAACATGCTGGATGTGCTGACTTCTTTTTCAAGCCCAGGAAAACAACCACTTCATTTATTCAGGTAACTACTTTTAACTTGTTGGGTGGTGGCTGGAAGCACAGAGGTAGAGGATTAGTTTGTCCTAGGTCAAAAGCACTGGTAAATTCAAAACTTGGTTAAATTAGGCCACAGCCTCTGCTGCCAGATGGATAAATGGTATCACTGATACTCTTTCCAGCGGTATAGGCTTATCAGATACCAACAGCGAACACAGACAGCACTGAGACACCAGTAGATCCATGTGAGATACCTCTTTGTATTCCAGATCCACAAAGAGAAAGACAACAAAGATGATTTTATTACTATTTCCAGGTCTCAACTCATCTCACTGATTTCCAAGATTAAATTGTTGCATTCAGCACTCTGATCCCATCTTACTTAACTGAATTTTTGCTACAAAGGCTTGGTTTTCATATCCTCTTTGATGCCTACAAAGATAAGAAATGAGTTTACTTCACATGGGATAAAACATCATTCTAGTAACTTCCACTATAAAAGCAGTTGAGTGAAATCAGAGATGGGGTGGCTTGTACAGGCTGTGTGGCTTCAGAAGCAGTCTTCTGTCTGGTATGGTGCCCTTCAGGCACACCTCCTCTCCTTCCACCAGGGAGAAGGAACCAGCACAGCACCAACACAAGCCCGCCTGGCTCCCCAGGTTGTGCCGGGGGGGACACAGCATCCTGCCAGAAACAACCTGCCAGACAAACTCCTAGCCAGCTGGGGCTGAGACAAGAAGGAAGGATTTTCTCTCCTACCCTCCCTCTGTCCTGGACTTTCCTGCCGGTTGTCTGAGGCTTGCAGTGCAGCATCAGACTGGACAAGGGAACCATGGGGACAATTTCTTCTGAAGACATACACAGCCCAGAGCTGTGCTCAGAAACCAGATGGATATAATGAGCAGAACCACTAAAAGAGAATTTCAACTGTGTCATTAGGAATTCCTCCCCACACAGCTGCCCTTATCAACTGCACAACAAGACAAACCAAGGCAGAGCCTCGGTGAGGCAGCCTGCTGGGAGCCTCCACCTGCACTTCCACACGCTGTAACAATTAACAATTCTTATTTCCTGAGAAGAACCAGCGAAGGTGTCTGCTCTTAAAAACCCCCCACAAATGTACATGGATATGGAGAGTATCAGGCTGAAACTGGGCAGTAAAAAGGTACACTAAAATAAAAGGGCTACTCCACAGGCAGTGGAAGGGCTGACACTTTTTCCTACACAGGTTTCCATCTCCTGCTTCTTTCCCTTGTGCTACTGCCTCCCTATGAGCTGTGCACATGGATGTGGCAGAACATGGATCAAAAAACTCTGAAGATAAAGGAATTTCTCAAAACAAAAGTTTCAAATGGAATTACATAAGCGACCACCTTCAAACAGCACATAATTCTTTGATTTAAAGCATGGTTAAGAAAGCTGTTGATTTTGTTGGAGTTTTAGTGATAACAATCTCTCCTAGTTCTTATGAGCAACTACTTTTAGTAGGACTGAGTATGAAATAAGCTTCATATTGATTACTTTCAGCTGATGTTTTAAAAATAATGCCATATAAAATTAGCACCAAAATAATTAATACATTCGTAATGAAGGTAAGGATAAATTACACTGTATTTGATAAATCTACTTTCCTTGATTCAATGGAAAGCAAGCCAAGTTGTTTGACAGCATTTTTAACAGTCATAGATCTGACTGAAGAGTAAAATATAACAAAGACTCTTTAACAGTATTAAGTATCTTCTAACAAAGAAGAATTCTTTTTTTCTAGCATTCATACTTTAAATCAGAGTTCTGCTGGAGGGAACAAAGATTTCTGTATTTTTATTGCCAAATCTCAAACCTTCATATAGCTGTCCCAGCACCATCAATACAAGGTTAGCACCACTCTACAATCTTTACTGCCTTATCAACAGTCTAAAGCTTTTAAAAATCTATATGCCTACAAAACCTCCGGGAGCTGTTACCCATTGAGGATTTCACAGCATTATTGACCTGGGCAGCCTCTTTATCCTCAGTAAGTTATTTTAAGCAACTTTCTGCCAGCAAGCAAGTCTCTTTGTTAAGCTTTGTCTGTATGATTGCTAAAGCACTGCTTACAATACAGCACAAAACAGGGAGCAACTAAGCAGACACCAGAATAAGGTCTGTCAAATTCTCTTTTTATTTCCTTTTTTCCTCCACTTTCCTGTTATGCTTCTAATACCCTACAGATCACCGCCCTGCTGCCAGGAATTCTTCCATGCACCTGAGCCACCTCCTGAAAAGGGGCAATGTAAATGCACAACAGACAAAACAGACTGAATCCATGTGGTTTTGGGACCATGCTAACTTGCACAGTTTCTTTTGCCTTGTTTGTATTATCTATAGAGAGCAGAGAAACAGAACCTGGGAAGTGTATTTACCTACTGAGTAAGAAAACGCATCACCTGGCTTGGGAGGTGAGGAAGGGAACAATAAAGAGAGGTAAATTTCTCATATTTCAAACTCATAGCCTGAACACTCTGCTCTATTCTTAAATCCTGTATCAGATAAAGGTCTGCAGCCTGAGGATAAGATTTCTTTGGCATGGTAGAAAAAAGCAAATCTCAACCTGATACATATCGGCATACATCAAAAAGCAATCTCATGGTCTTCTGCAGGCTCGTGCCTGGAGGTATCAACAGAGAAGGCCAGTGCTTGCACAGCAGTCTTCTTTGGATGTAACTTATGAACAGCCACAGTCAAGCAGTCACATCCATGCTTCTTCTACTCTTCTACCTACAAAAATATTAATGAGGTGATCCTGTTTGAGGGAGCTCTTGCTTGTACTTTTACACTGAAGCTTTGTATCTTGAAAGCTTTTGTACCCAGTGACCCATACTATCCCTTCATGTCATCAGAACTACTAGGACCTAAATTGTTTTAATCCAAGGGCACATCACAAAATCTACTCAACTGACAGCCCACATAGGCACAGAGAAGATTGAGATTTGATACCAACTTCTGTATCTGTACCAGCTTCTGTATCCCAGCTAGATTCTCAGCTGAGGGCCAAGATACACAGTGGAAGCTGTGCAGGGGAAAGGGTGAAAGAAATATATTTAAGCTTTAATGCACAAAGTCTTTGCTAGTGGTATTTTATTTCTGAGTATTAGGTCAACTTTCCTATTTCCTTGTTAATCTGTACCTTGTGGAGAGAATGGAAAGAATGGTGTTTTTTAAGTTATCAATTCTGTAATGCTTGCAAGTACCATAAAACCAGCTTTTAACCAATGTCCTATGGAAGTAACTAATCCAGCACTGACATCTTTCTGCTGCTTAACATGGTTAAAGGTTGGCAAAAATAGCAGACACAACAAGTAAGTAACCTGTCAAGCCTGTGTTATTCTACAAAAAGCACTGCTGTATTCCAATTATTTGCACCTTATTTCCAACAGTTCTGCTTCAAAAATATAGCACATAATCTGCTCCATACAGCTGTCAATCAAAAGGATAAATTTCCTTCAGTTTTCATTGCAGGTATGTCTAAAGCAATTTAACTTTGCAAGGGTATCCCAAGATTAATAACAGATCTTTAATTCAAATCACACATTTTTCTCTGCAAGCAGTAGAAAAGGTTGCTATACTGATGGCATTAGAAAGCTTCTTAGTTCCTCTTTCTGTTTGCTTCAGTAAAAGGGTCACTCAGCACTTATAAATGGAACAAGCAAAAAGGGGTTTCATCAGCCTAAGTATTACGGATGTCAGCTGCTTAACAGACCTGACCTTGCACAAACCTGCTCACCTCCCTGGGTTCTATGAGCTTAAAAAAAAAATCCAAGGACAAAGAGGGAAGGTGTAAAAACTCTGCTTAGAGAGACCATACAGCAAGACACTCAGACCAAGACAATAAAGAATAGTTTTGCAACGTTACTAGTGTAATGTACATCTAAGAAAACAGAGATCAAGAACTGCATTTCAAGTGACAGCAATGAAACACAAAGCAACATTTTAACATAAGCATCTATACAGCTAGAAGTGTAGAATGCTCATGTAATGTTATTTTAGTAGAAGATGTACAGGAGCGATCAAGAATAAACCTCTCTTCAAAGGGTAGGGCATGACGTGTGTAAATCAGGTTTCCTCAAAAACATACACGAGCAAATTAGATCAAGAAGTTATGGATAAATACAATTCTTAAAACAACACAAATGGAAGTGGCTTCATATGGTGAGTTGGGAAAGAACATAAAGAGGCAATTGCAACATGTTACATCATGGAAGGCAGCATCTGATTATTCACTTTGACAAGACAGAAAAGATCAGAAAAACACTTTCCTATGCCTTTTTCAGGGACAGCTGAAGAAGGGCAGATGATGACCAAGCAGCATTTGAGAACTGAGAAAATGAAGATTGTTTCTGCTGAAAATTAATGTCGTATCACTTCATTCAACTTCATAATAATGATAAACAAAGACCACTAGGCAGAGGAACTGAATAGCTACTGTCATTTGATAAAGGAGAGTCATCAACCCAGTTCATTTAAGAAACGTTGAGTCTGTACTGGACACATCCCACCAAAACTAATGATACTTGTCCAGTGAAATACATAGCTGCACTTCACTTGCAGAAAAAATGGTCTTATCAAGATATGCTGACATCTCCTGAGTTTGCTGTGCTGAAACTGCTCACCTGACAGAGCACAGCCCCCTCTGGAGACCGAAGCCCCAGCTCCTGACAGGACTGTCCTTCCTCCAGTAATTACACGTGCATGCACACAGGCCCACGCAGCAAGCCCCTGGGAAGCCTCTAATGGGCTGGGAGAGCCGATTACTACTGGCTTATAGCTCAGATGTGTGCAACTGAAAGGCTTAACAAGCCCCCATTTCATCCTTTTTGTGTTACTTTGAAGGGGAGGAAATGAATGGTTATGAAGAACATCGCCAAAAAAAGTGACACAAAACACAGCGTTAAGCAGTGGGTTAATGCCTCAAGTTAGTGGATATTAACTCATATCCACTCTCTGGAATGAGGTCTGTGTCAGAAGCCTTGATGCCTCCCAGAAAGGCAGAACTTGCTCTCTATTTCCTCCCCAAACACCATGTCCTTCATGAGGTGGTTCACAGTTTTAAAAAGAAAGACCAAGCCATGCTCTGCAGGCCTAATAGTATCTAAATCTGCTTTGGAGGTCACTCCCTTTTCTACAGCAGGCCATGGGGCAGAAAGGAGAGGAAAAGGTCCATTCCCACTTGACCCCTGCCCATGGCACCAGCAGCTAGTGGCCCTGCTAATGCTCCCGCACCATCTCAGATGCTCACATGCACCATCTCAGCAGCCACCAGATTCAGGCAGGCAGCAAATGGCACTGGGAGCCAAAGGCGTCCCTTCAGGCAAGCTGCACCTTTGCTTTTACAGAAAATTTCAGCAGCATTTTCTTCATTACTTTCCCAGCAGGGCCAGTTTGAAGTGGCACAACACTTGCATTCAGAGAAATAAAAAAACTCTTTTAATCATCAGAAAGCTGTGGAGAAATTTCCAGCAAGCTATCTCCAGGCACTTGCCCACTGGACACTAATTCATCCCCACTCGCTTTGTGGCAGCTCCAATGCAAACCCAACCAGGCACTGGCCAGCCACCAGGACATGCTTTTTGAAACCACATTTTGTGAGGGTAGGAGAGGGCTGCATTGTGCCCCTCCCTGTGTTCATTACTGCCACATTTCAGAGGTAACACAAAATGGAAAGCACTTGGGTTGGGAACAGCCAAACGCAGTCCTTCAGCACTTGCTGAGAAAAAGGGATAAAAGTGGTACTTAACGATCTGGCCACAAAACCTCAGTACATACAGAGCACATACTGAGGGATGGGTGCAATAGCACTGCTTTTTTTGTCCTCTTTTAAAATCAATACATGAGATTCAAATAAAGGGATAATTTAGGATACCACATACCATTGCTCCATCTTATAATATCTTAGGATATTAACTTAATATCCACTATTGATGCATAAACAAGTTATACAGTATCCTATATATCTTGGGATATCACATTATCAATTTATAATCAGCCCTATCATCTGTAAATTAAAGCTCATGTTACTTAAAGAGTTGCTAAAATGAGCGAGCTTCTCTCTGACTTTCAAGCCTCCTCCTCTGAATCACACAGCTGAAGGTTTCCATTTTGTTGGAGAAGGTTGCCATTCACGACATTATGCAGCACTGAAGGAGCCAAACAGATTAAATGGACATCTGCATTTCCAATCTGCTGTAAAAGTGGTTTAATACCAAGCAGTGTTTAAACAGTAAAACTGTCTGCAATTTCTGCTCTATAATCTGTGAGTAATCAATCAGTCTCAATGCTGAGCTTCCATTACTGCTTCTCTGCAAGGAGATGGAAAAATTTCCAGGGCACATACTTCTTATTTATACCCCAACACTAAAGAGGAATTAAACACAGATTTGGTCTGCATTCACAGTGATCCTGGCACACGTCAAGTCTCAGGCTTGTATTTTCAAAGCAAAGCACAGAAAGTACCATGAAATATCCAGTTATGGCAGCTATTTGGCATTTTACTTCCCCTCTGAATGCACCACTGCAATAAATACCCTGAGGACTTGCCCCAACGAAACAGAGTAACCCATTAGATCCCTCATCCTCATACTCTTTGAAACCCCAGCACCTCAGAAGAGGGTTGCTCAGAGAAAGCACAGGCTGCAGCTGTGGTCCCATGCCACCAATGGAGTCTGGCTGCTCTGGCTGGAAGGCATCCCAAACAAATGCATCAAACTCAACATCTTTCTCAGACTTGTTGCTTGATGTTGTAATGACTATGGGATTAAGACTGTGGTGCTGGGGATTCAAAGGCTTACTTCTTTTAACAATGCAATCTGTGTTGACAAATTTTGCTTAACATGTAAGTGTCCCTTGCTCTGGGGAGCTCACTGACACCACGCAGAAAAGGAGGTCAGCAGCTTACCTCCCTGCTCAAGAAAACAGAAACTCCCCCATTTAAGCAGGGGAAGACCAAGAAGCAGACGTGGGCACTCTGACCCAGGGACAGGATTCAGGTTGGAGCGAGGCCAGAGCTAAAGCCAGGTAGCTCCCAGAGGCTCAGTGTACCTTGTGACAGGGTCACACCTGGATTACACTGCTGTCTCATGGGACGTGAACAGGCCCAGGCCATCCCTCTTACGCAAGAGATGGCTTCCAGAGTGGATCAATGCTTAGCCTTTCCACCTTCCTTAACTCTGCTGTGCACAGGTTGTTGCAGAGTTCTCTCTGACACGGTATATAAAGCATGACTAACATCCACCACCTGTTCACCCCTCTGATACCAAAAAGGTGACACCTTCACCCCTGCCCCAATGCCAGGCTTCATGTGCCAGAGACCCTTGCTTTTACTGAAGTGGTCATACAGGCTTTCCCACAAACACGCTAGGTTACACCCTTCAATTCAGTGTGGCAAAAGTAAAACAGTTCTCCCTAGCAGGGGTATCAGTGCTTGAATTCACACATCTCAGCTGACAACTTGTTTAAAAGCACCGCCTTCCCCATGTATTTATTCATCAATAAATTCTGAGTGTCTAGCAAGTGCCCAGCATGGTGGGCTGGACCAGAGCTCAGAAGATGGGTACTGCTCCTCACTCAGGTCTGCTGTTGCCTGCAGTCACCAAACCTCAATGGTGCCTCCTACATGGGATGGGGGTTTCAGCCAGCCTCATGGGAAGTTCCACAGCCTGGAACATAACCTAAGCCTTGGATGAAACCTAATGAATTTTTCCAATGTTATCTGTATCTACTCCTACTCGCTGTGTCCCTCTGCTTGGCACAGGGAGACAAAGGATCAAAGCAAGTCCTTGAAGAGTCATATACACATGCATTTCCTTCTCAATACCTGTGTACAATTAGGTTTAATCACTACAAATAGAGTTCGCTTGAAATTTTGAATCCACTGGCCTCATGCTGGTTTATCCAATTCAGAGCTCTGGCACTGTCAGATGAGACTAAGGAGGTGGGGAGACAAAGTCACTGTGTATTTCAAGGACCTAATTTTACTTCTATTCAGAGTAGCTAAATTTAGGTCCAAAAGGTCCTTCTACACTTCAATGGAGAAAGGCATACTCCAGCAGGGTGCTCACAGTCCTGATTTTATGTTTGAATTCAGACTCTTCAGTTAACAGCTGAACAATCTTTCCAACACATGATAAGCAAGGGAGTCAAACTCTGACTGAAATAGCACGTATAACATCAGGTTCCAGTAGGTCTGAGTGACTTTTGGAGTAGAGAGACACATTACAAAACCAGCAGATTATCTGCATCTTCCAAGGGAACGATTACTGTGACAGCAGCCCATTTATGAGACTCAGAAAAAACCTCAGTATCTCAGAGTTGCCGTGAGATGTGCTGAAGAAAAACCCAACCCCACGACTTGGGGCTTCAGGCACATACTTGTGCAACTGATGGTTTCAGTAAGAGACCTCTGTTCATTTGCAATGACACAGTGTAGCCCAAACAAGTAAGTGACTTGTCCCTGGGATGGAACCACAAGTATTCATTTCTCTGGACACTTTACAAGGAAGGGGGAAAATAGCAACCACAGCATAATTCCTGACTGCAGAGCTCTTTCAGCAAGAAACAGCTGTATTTCTCTGGCCATGTACAACAGCAGCTATTCCAGCTACATAAGCACCTGCATGTCACTGTCATGAAACTAAATGTGCAGACTTGGCTGTATAGAAAACCAATTCTGCTGGATAATTAGCATAGCATTACATGCCAAAAAAAATTCTTCCAGGTAAACTTTTTCCCTTTTTCTCTGTTTCTTACAGTCACTTGTTGACTGCTATGAAAATTACATTGTTCCACACTTGGAGAACTGTAACTCTCCTCCAGTTCTTAATTTTACCCTGTACAGTCATGTACAGTCAATAGTAACATAGATCCATTCTAAATGCCATCCAGCATGTAGAGGAGAATGCACACTGAACATAATAATGCTTTAGAAACAAGATTTTTCATGTGCCACTTTGAGGAAAGGAAACTAAAGGAGGAGATGCATCGTGATACAGTCATTGAAATCCTCAAGACACACAACTCTTCAGACTTGCACTATCCCCGAAGGATGGAATGTTTTGTAAACCCTACAGACTGTGTATTTTACTGTATCTTCTCACGTACAATGAGAATGAAGTGTAATCCACTAAGGCTTAAATTAAACATCCTGTCATCTATCCTGTATCTATCATGCCATGGGACAGAAACCAGTCAAACCAGTTCAAAATTCAGTTCTCTTCTATGTAAAAGAGCCTTGTATACCTATCAGTTACAGAACAGCAGAAAAACTGACCTAAGCCCAACCTCTAAAAGGGAGTTGTGCTTGTGTTAAAAAGTTCTTGAAGCTTCTTGTAATTATACACACCTATTCCACCTGCAGATAATAAGAACTTACTCCCTCAGTATAAGACAGCACTCCAGTTCCTATTCCTGTGCCACCTTCTTCACATTAGACCCAGGCTATTGATAAATGCCCACGCAGTATGAAAACTCCCTGAGGATACCTGCATATATTTCACTTAGAAACAATGGTGTCCTGGTCAGCACAGATGAAATTACCTTACAGTGGCTTAGAAAACCTTCCAAAAGGGATTGTTAGGACAAACTGTCCTAACGTAATAGGAGGATGTGGGAACAAACAAGACGAGAACAAAACAAGACAATTATACAAAAGCAACTTCCCAACAAATGTCTGAGAGGCAATTACAGGATACTGGCGTGTTTCCTGGCCCCAAGCTGAAGTACCATCGCTGTTCAGCAGCGACAGGGAAAAAGGAAAAGAGAAAAAGCACAAACAAGCATGGAGAATTTAAAAACCCATTCCTGGACAGCCCGAACTGCATAGGGCCAGGCTTAAAATGGGGCATTCAGCTTCAGAGACACCTACTTTTAGGCAGGTATTTGTATTGAGCTCTGTTCCCAAAATCCTATTTTAACCACTGGAAATCTTGTAGCTGTGGCCAGGGAAGTCCTGTTGAGCTTCCTAAACACAGGCACCTAGCACTGCTTGAGATGCCTCAGGCACACTGCTTTGTTCCCAGGTCCTGCTCCAGATGGACATGTGCCTCCTGCAGGTCCCCTTGCACCTTCCAGGACTCCTGTGTGAACCTCCCAGAGCCAGAAGCCATCTCAAACGTCACAAAAGAGTTAAGATTCTTCGTCTTCTGTGTCCTGTGCTGGGAGGGCTGGATTAACAGGCAGAAGACGGAGGCTGTCTCTGAACTGGGGACTGGTCTGTGGTACACAAAAGACACTGAATGATGTTGTGCAGATGCCTGAAACACTTCTGGAATGCTCAGCTTTGCAACATAAACAAAATTTGGCTTATCACCCTTCAGTGACATGACCCCTGCACTGCAGGGCAAGCTTTGGAAAGCCAAATCCCCCCCACCTGCTCCTCACAGCAGCAGACATCAACCTAAACTTCTGTAGCCCATGCGTCCAAGATGATTACACAGGATACAGGACCTATGCTCAGAATTTTTTTTCCCCCATCATGGTGGTTTTTTTAGCTAAAAATGCCAGGCACAGAAAGTTTCCAAACCTTCAAAGAGAATTTAAGTAACATGTTGCTTCAAAAAGTGAAAAGAACACTAATGTCTTTGTAACACAAATCTTCTAGACAATTTCTTTGACTAGAAAACCAAGGACCCAAATATTTGCCCTCCTCCCCACAACTTTGATTTACTTAAACTAGTTATCCTTGCTTCTGTGAGAATCTGCAAGAGAACCCTGAGAATCTGCAATAGCTCCTGCACCAGTGAAGGGACACATCTGAGCTCTTCCAGTGGAGCTTTTCTATAGATCACTGAGCTCTCCTCATCCCCATGCCATCCGTGCCAGAGGCTGTGGGAATGCAGGCTGCTGCATCAGCCACAGCTTCTTGCAGAAGGAACAATCCTCTTCTCCTTTGCCATAGTGAAAAATATTAGGAAAGGCTTGAAGGCTGCAATCCTGAGCTGGATCTTGTATGAAATGAGCAGCTGAAGACAGCAAAGTGAAGCATTACCAGTTGCCTGTATTGAAACACATGCAGATCTTCTATTTCTGGAGTTTCCCATCGTACAGATCATCAGCCATACTTACACAGACATCAGTGAAAAATCTTGGTGAACATCTCATTCATTCTTCAAGGCCAGAAAGACAGGTCCAGGCAGAATTTGCCCAGACTGATGCCTTATTACTGATGTTTCTTTCTTGGCTGGATTAAACCAGAAACTGGCCAGACAGGGGAGTCGATAGTAGCTCTCCCTTCCTCATCAAGGTGGTGATGAAAGCTCCAAATAAAGCTTCCAAAATAAATCCGCCCACATTTTTAGGGTGTAGGCACACCCCAAACCCACACAAACCAACAAGAGGGCTTTTGTTCCCTCGACTGAAGACCAAGCATTTCAGAGCACTCCACTAAAGACCAACCAGAGAGGCTACCTATTTCCTTCCTTCCCAGGCTCTCAAAAACATTAGCAACGGTATTTTTTTTCAACCATAAATCAGACTGTCTACTAACATACTGCAGCATGGTATGTAAAATTTAATTTGTACGGGCAGTCAAAAAAAAAAAAAGAATGACTCTATACCATACCTCATTCGCTTCTATTAAAAACAGGCATTTTGCTGTATTGCAGTAATTCTATGGGGATAAAAGGACATTTTTAGATTTTAAAAAACCTGTATACACATATACACACAAAATAAACACATTCAAAACCCTGTCGACAAAATCCAGCCATCACCAGAAAAGGACAAGTCCCAGATTTTAATTCCTTTATAGGCTTGAATTCTGTGATTAAATTAAACATATGAGCAATTAACTTTTGTGAAAGTATCATATAAGCTTTACTGCATATACAATTAGGAAGCCTGGACAGCTTCCTACAGAAAAGCCATTCCCACAGGGGCTTTTAATTTCTTTTCAATACAAGTACCTCTTGTGATGAACAGAAAACAACAAACAAACTCCTCACAATCACAGCACAGGCTCGGGCATGGGGGAAGCAACAGAGGATTTTTTTTTTTTTCTTTTTTTAGTTTTTTAATTACTTATTTAGGAATTTAGTATTTTTTTTTTACTCTTTATTTAGTCATTTAAAGAACTTGCTATACTTCTAGAATTTTTGATTTTGCCATGAAGTGTGGTTGTTGCAATAACAGTCCCAGGTATCTAAAAGTTGTGAGCAAACTGTTTACTCTATGTTCTGTCCTTTTAAGGCAGACACCACATTCCAAGTTTAAACTTGCTCAACGAACTCTATTATCTGGGCCTAAAATTTATCCTGTGTAAAGCAAGACATCATTTAAATGTTTCTACTCTTTTCAAATAGACAGGCAAGATTTGTTGTGTCTTCCTGATATTGCATTAAACCAGCAGCATTAAATCAAATGTCTCTTATTTAAGGATGGAATGAGCATTATTTCCAAAACTGATCCAGCATAAGTACTACACATAAATTTAAACTTAGTTATTTGGGGTAACTTTCTTAAACAGCAAATCTTAAGGCTGCTTCTGGCAAAAAAACCACCTTCATTTTGTTGGAACTATTGACAGAGATGTCCCTTCTTCAGCACCTGTAATGAAACCCAAAAGTGTTGGTTTTGGCTGGCATAGAACTCGTTTTCTTCACAGTGGTTAGTGTGGGACTGTGTTTCGAGTTTGTGCTGAACACAGGATTGACAGTGTAGTTATACAGCTTTAACAAGTTTTTGTTATTCCTGAGCAGGGCTTGAACACAGAGCCAAGGCTTTTTCTGCTTTTCATTCTGCCACAGTGGGAGGGGGCTGGGGTTATATGGGAGGCTGGGGGGGGACACAGCCAGGACAGGTGACCCAAACTGACTGAAAAGATATTCTGTAACATGACATCATGCTCAGAAAATAAAGTGGAGAGAAGGAGGAACAGGGAGACGTTTGGAATGATGGAGCTCGTCTTCCTAAGTCACAGTTTAATCTGATGGGGCCCTGCCCTCCTGGGGATGGCTGCCCATGGGAAGGAGTGAATTCATTCCTTGTTTAGCTTTGCTTGTGTGCACAGCTTTTGCTCTCCCTATTAAACTGTCTTCATTCCAAGCCATGAGTTTTCCAGGTTTTACCCTTCAGCTTCTCTCCCTGATCTCACTTGGCGGTTGGCTGCTGGATGGGGTTAAACCATGACACCCCACCTTGTGTGTGCTGAATTCAAAGCACAGGTAATATTACTGCCCTTGGAGAGGTAGCCTTAAATTATGGGAACTTGTTCCTGACAACCATTAACAAGAGAAAAAAAAAGATAAAGTTCAGGCTTTAGCATATTCCTCTAAGGTTATAGGTTGTTGAAACACTACAGCCAAACCAGAGGGATTTTTTTTTTCCCTTAGAAATAATTAAATCAGATTAGAAAAAAAAATAGAGCAGAGTTAGGATACAAACCTATCTTTTATATTGGACACTAATGGAAAACGATATGAAACCAAATAAGTTTAGGAAAACATTAACCTTAATTATACTGTGAAAATCCATAGCTGGTAAAACAATCATCCACATCTAATACCTACTTATTATGTGCCTTAAGTAAAATTGAGTACCTAGCTCAAGAGAACCCCTGCTTAAAAATTAAACATAAATAAACTGAAGCACAATAAGCCTCCACAATTTAAGGGCAGTTCGCTTAAGTACAGTCATGAAACAACAGTTGTACTACAGCATGTCATCTGAGATTGTGTTTGAAAGAGATGCCATTAGAGAAACAAATTTATTAGAAGAGAATGCAGCAATTCCTGCCAAGCTGTTTGATAGGAACCAGGCACCTATATAACCTAATCTGAACAACTTCCCATTACCGATACCACTTCCTAAAAGGAAGGCATTAAGGTTGAAGGGCTCTCACAGCAGCTACCACAATTCACTACACAGAGCAAAGCAATCTAGCAGAATTTCTTTTCTAAAAAGTAAAATGGTCATCCTAGATGTCTTTCCAAATCAGAATTATTTGATGCTTCTTAACAGAGAAGGACTTGTAGCATAATATAGAATTTGCAAGTAATTAAGTTGTTTACCTTTTACAGGCACTCAAATGGGACTTGTTATCCAGCCCCCTTCCTTCTACCTTAGCTCTTGGCCACGCTGAAGGCAACAGTGCTGTCACTTACGGTTTAGATAAAGAGACCTCAGTGCTCACTCAGTGCTGTAGCAAGAGTGGTGCTCTGACACAGCGTGGATCTGTATTTTTATCTCTTTGCAATCTCATTGTAGACTACAGCTTTCTTTAATACAGTTGAAGTATCAAGTTCTAGCAAGGAGGCTGTAACACAGAGCTCTCAGTACTCACCTCTCTTGAAACTCAGATTACCAGGAAAAAAATGCTCCCCTCTTATTAGCCTTTTGATTATAAAATAGCTATTCATAGATTCCTGAAATACCTGCAATTCTTTTCATTCACTAGGAAGAAACTCATATAAAGCTTAATGAATTGCAGAAACATTATACACTAACAAAGGCAAGATGCTTCAAGAAACAGGAGGAATGCTCATTCAGCATGGCACAACACTGAAAAAATTATAGAATGTAACTATGTTAAAAAGTTATATTTTATAAAAAGTTCCCATAAAATATATGTAAGGGTTATAGAAACAGAAAACTGATTTATAATGCATACACTTTCTAAAATTGAGTAGTTTGAATTGTCGGAAGAGAATGAAAAATAGGAGACAATGGTAAAATACTGTTGTTTCCATAAAAACCTGTCATAAACTATAAATTTCTGACTTTCCTTGTCAAGTTCTTCAAAAGGCCAATGAAGCAGAGTCAGGTGACATGGTAACAGAAATCCCACACTGCAGATTACACTGTGCTCTCAAACTCACAAAACACCTTTTTTAAGGTGTATTCCCATGTCATAATTGAGAGGAGAGAGGTCCCAGGCTGAAGCTTCACTTGGAAAAGGTGAGGTGGAAAAACTTCCTCTGCCTATTTTGCTTTTCTCATCATTATTCCAGCAGGTGTCACAGTCTCTGAAGGACAAATAGAGGTCACAGCAACAGCTGGCACCAGCTATGTCACCACACCAATACAATTTGAAAACCTGCTTCCCCCAAGAGTCACATCAGAACCATGGCTGCTGGAATTTGTCAAATAAAGCAGATCTGCCAAAAAGAAAAAAACATTTTGCCATGTAGCTTCCACCCGCTACTTCCAAGTTACCACTCTCTCTGGCCAGGCAGCCTCAGGAGCAGGCCAGCCCTCCGCTGCCAGGACAGACCCACCCATGGGAGCAGCAGGCAGGGCAGTGAGAAAAACGGAGAGACAAGTAAGGATATATTAGGGCAGGTGACATAAAGGGGCAATTTCCCAGTATAGCATCTCTTCAATAGAGTACTTCAAATTTTACAGTAGCAAAAGCAACCTAGTAGCAAAGATGAATGATAAAAAGGTTGAGCAACTGCAAAAACAAAATATGATGAATTAAACAGTAACTGCAGAAAGGCAGCATTTCATCGTTAATACACCCCAAGGGGATAAATCATGGTGAAAGTCCTATTACATGAAAATTCAGCCACCTGGGAATTCAAACAGTTAGCAGCCAGATCTTTTTTTAATCACATTCATCTGTCAGGCCTAACAGCAGAGAGGGAAGGATTTGACAAAGCCAAATCCTCTGAAACAGAGCAGAACTGACTACAGGCTTCAGAGGTACGACCTTACTGCACTCACTGAACAGGATGTACCTACAAAGCCCGCCAGCTCCCCAGGCCAGGGGCAAAACAACCGGCTTCAGAGGCAGCACAGTTTCAAGCAAACCCTTGACTTCAACAAACTACAGCTCATCTGTGCCTGGGACATGGGACTAGGCACCAAAGCTTCTCTGGTAGGAAACAGCAGAACCAGAAATATAAACAACTTCCAAGAGCAAGGCAGCAGCCATAGGAAAGCCTGGGCTTCAGCCAGGCCTGTGTGGCAGCACCAGAGACAGGGGAGACGCCGTGGGTTTATCCCTGAATTGCTTAGGAATTGGAGTTAGGGCAGGCATGAGGATCTGTGAAGAGAGAAGAGCAGGCAATTGCCAGTTACCAAGTATGAAAAGCATAACTGCTTCACATACTCTTGGCAAGGAGAGCTTGGGATGGAAAGTATTACTTAACTGAAACGGGAGCATGACACACGTTTTAATTCAGAAACATAGGAATGGCAAGTTAACAAGAGTTACACAGGCAGTGACAACCACTGATTTCCTCCATGTGAAGCACAGAAGAAATATCCTTTCTTCCAATGAAGACTTGTTAAGACTCATGAACTTCTGCCATTTTGATTTCCCCTCTAAAGGGCTAACCAAAGTGAGCCACTTGTACAGCACTTTCTTCTGGAGTTACTCATCTTTTCCACTGAGATAATTCCATGTTTGTCTGCAGTGATCTGCATCCCTTCTCTCAGCTGCATTCCTAACTTTTATTGCCAAACACAGCATGTAAACTGCCTTCAGTATATAAAATTTACTCTTTACAGGAAGCAACAGTTCCTAGGACAAACTTGCAAGCAGCCAGCTGCCTGTTCTCTGCATTTGTCAGCTCCGCCTGCTCAGCCTGCTCCTCTCAACACAACACTTCGTGACTTCGCCTTACCTTCATCTTTTCACTGACACAACACTGAATAAAGCAACCAGTGCAGTATTAATCTAAATTCACACCATTCCATGCTTATATTGAATTTTGTACCATTCTCTCTTCCTTCCATAGCACTAAAATTGCATATACTATTTTTTAAGTTCAGAAATAAAGTAAGCAGCAGACAACAGCATGCTCTGGCTGTCTTGGACCAATCCAAAACTGTGAAAACAATGGAGGAATTTAATAAAGCAAACAAACCCTCCAAGGAATATATTTGGTCAGTTTTGGCCCTATACCCTGCTATCACTTTTGGATTTTGCACCTGTGACTCTGAACTTGAACCTTTATGAGATGCTTGCACTCATGTCTCACTTTAGGCACAACAAGGAATCCCACCAGGGACCCCATCTGGGCTTGCTCGGTGTGCTTAACTTAGAGCATGTGCTTAAGTCATGGATTGCATCTGATTTGCTTTTTTTAAAATTCATGCTGAAAAGAACTGCTATGAAAATACAAGTTCTTTATTTTTTCTTTTATTTGCTTATTTACAACTCCAAAATACTTTAGGACACCATACAAGTAAGTGCTTCCACTTGAAATTTCTAAGATCTTTTTATTTAGCATCATCAACAATTGAGTCATCCTAAAAATGAGATACATTAAAGAGAAACAAAAGAATAACATCTTGGATCCATTTAACCTGAACATCACCAGCCGCCTCTCCAGACAGTATCTACTGCACATATCCAACACGAGGCCCAGCAGGAGCCCACCTGTCACAACACAAATGCTATCATAGTTACACGAAGTTTTATTTAAAGGTCAACAACCATCCAAAGCTGAAGAGATACAAGTGAGGTGATGGATCAGCCAGTATTTAGTGTTATGCAATCAAAAGACTTTTTTTCAGCAGTATCTAGTCATAAGTAGAGACTGGGATTTTCCTAAATCACAGCAAAATAAAGACTATCATCCAGCAGAGCAAAGCTCGTGCACTAACAGATGTAGACTCCTGCACAAGGAATCACTGTCATTTCAACCTTTCTCCCTTGATGACTGAAATCCTCAAGCATCCTAATTTATCTTGGCTTCAGTTACTGATGGCACATGGCCAAGCCATGGCCCCTGGCCCACAGGCAGTGCTTATCCCACATGGCCATCACACGCCAAGGGCAGGGCCACCCAGACCCCCTGGCATGGGGGAAGGAAAGGCTCAGGGACCATGGGCCAGTGTGGGGCTCCCAGCCACATGCCCAGCTCACCTGCTCCCTTGCAAGAACACAGCTGGCAGCAGAACCATGAGCCTCCAAGCCACTCCAGCCCTCCTTCACCTCTCTGCAGAGCTGAGAAGGGGGGCTTGGAGCATGACCCCCAGAGGAAGCTGATGGTGGGGCTCAGGAGAGAGGGCTGTCCCACCCCACTGTGGGCACTAGGGATGTACTTGGGAAATTAGGATGTTCGCAATTCTCTGAATGCCCTTTTGCCAGTTCAAGCATCCACTTAATTTGGGGGTTAATTTATTAAGCCATAACCATGAAACAGTCAATACTTCTTTGCATTTATCAAAGTTATCAATGGATACTGAGCACGACCAAAGCACCTTTCTTTCCCATATAAATGAAGTTCAGCTAAATCTACATCCTGTGTGCACACAGAGATACAGCTACAGAAAATGGCTTGGCGGAAAAGTGAAGAGAGCTGTGAGCCTGTAAAGAACTTTTTATTTTTTTTAAAAATCACTTTAGTGAAGTCTATTTAAAATAAATCTCTTTTGAAAGGCATTGTAATGAAGCTCTGCTTGCTTGTCACCATGCACTTTTACAGGACACACTTCAAAGCATTTCCTTTCTTTGCCAAGATGCCACCTAAACTTTTTCTAACACGCCATATTTATTTTTGTTGCTCAATGCTTATTCCTCTATAAATCAAAGTAGTAGAGAAATAGATGTGCATGTATTTATTATCAAAACAAGTAACAGGTCAGCTATCTTTGTCATGCTTTCACTGTAAGAAAAACAACAGCTTTCCATACGCTCCTTCCTACCTGAGGTTATTCCATCCTTCAGTGTCTCCAAAGCTCTAGCTTTTTATTTTTTCTTTTTCCTCTCTGGAATAAGATCTCCAATTCCTACAACACCAACTTCACTGAAGTCAATGGCATTTGCTCTGGTACAACCAACAGTAAAAGCAATACTAAGCATCCCAATGGAAATTAGTAAATGCTCTAGTAAATTTTGCTTAGAAGCAGACAAGGTAAAAGATGCTACTAACATGAGCTACTTTATGCTGCACTGCTCTAATATTCAACACTAAGCACCACCTTGATCCCAATTCCTTGGTTTTGGTGGCAGTAACTAGACCAACATTGATGTAATGGAGGGGGAGAAACAAATACTGGGAAACTGGATACTTTTTTTTTGGGAAAGAGGGAAGGAAGAAAAAAAGAAATCATATAGCAGTATATAGTTTAGAAAACCATTTCTTCCTATACAGATTCAGAACATAATCATGTTTTCCAAAGCCCAAATCAATATATTTTCATCCAGCGGATACCAGAAAGTTGAGGCTTATTCATTTCTACAACTTTTCTCTTTGCATTCAACCAAGACTACATCAGGTGAGGTTTCCCCATAACAGAAGTTGTTGCAAGGTCAGCCTGCAGTTTCCCAAAAGCAGGAGTTCCTGAATGCCCTGGTGAGGCTGCCAGGCTGCCCATATCATCCGTAGGGCACCTTTCTCAGCGTGCACAGCACAGAGGAGTCTGGGAACAGGCACAGAACCACAAGCACCACGGCCCCAGTGCTGCTGTTCACCCACAGCATGCTCGAGAAGGAGCCACTGCCATTCGCTGCATTGCATGAATGCCTGCAAGCTACCAGATGAATTATGCATTTGGGATAGCACCGGTTTCTATTTTCGTGGTGCTGAGATGGCCATGTGCAGCTGGAGGACTGGACCCTATTTTTTTCCAAGCAGAAGACTTAAAATACTTCAGGTTTGCTGCCTGAGGGTGGGAAAGCAGCTTATGCTATAAAACAAGAACCTTCTCACACTGTAATGAGAGGTTCTAATTTAATATAACTGGGGTAATGGGCAGCCAATTTTGAGCAGGTGGTTTGGTTTAAATATTAACTCTGGTGGTACATACGGATTTATTCAAAGGGTAAGTTCAGCTGCATAGTGACAGTCACAGTTTACAAACCAAGTGTAACACAGCAGAGAACTGCCTTGTAATTAGGCCCTTGAAAGTTACTTTTAATCTTCAAAGTTTCATATTCTGCAGTCTCTTTAAAAAAAAACCTCACATGGAACACACTGACTGAAAAGGAAATTAATGAAATAAGAAGCATTGTCTTTTTCATATGGTAAAAGTATATAACTAAATCCGTCTCCATAATCTGGGCAGATCATGCTGATGCGTGGAAATCCTTGAACTGCTGGGCAACAGAAACTCTGCATTTGAAAAAGTGAAGTCTCTTAACTTGTTTTGATTCCTCAAGGCAAGTCTCCAGCAAACTGCCACTTAATGCATGAGCAAAATACCACTTACCAATCATTTCTTTTCAAAAGATGCAGCAACACATCCCAAGCTGTTGTTTGAGCCTAGATTGCTATACCTTTGCCGATCATGGTAAAATCAGTTCAAATTTTGGAGCTGATCTTTTCTTTTGCTTAGTTTGTACCTGGTCTGCTGTTTTTTAAGAAACAAACCAATACAATTCTGGGCAGTTCCTTTTAGTTCCCCTTTGTTCTGCCTTATAAATGGGAGTTTTGCCTTTTCCATCAAATGCATACATATGAAATACTGTTTTCCTGTCCTGTAGAAAATCCTGCCTCCTCCAGCCTGAACTCTCGATGTATTCACATGTTCTGGAAAATTGTATCTGTAGTACACCCAGACATCCTCTGACTCTAAAGCTGAACAGCAACCCCAAACAGACTAATGCTTCGCTTCAGTACTGCTTTCCTACTTCCCTCTCCCTCTTTCAATCCTCTTTTAGGACTCTCTGGTCCTAAAAAGACACCTGTCAATTCTGGATGCTTAAGCTTCAGAGGTGAATCTACTGCATTTAAAAACAGATTTTCAAAAGAAAAATGTGTTCAGAAACTCAGCTGTATGACATGCATAATATTTACCTATATTCATAAGGAGAAATCACAGCATCGCTTGAGTAGATGGTCTATTTCAATCTTCCCTGAGAAACAAACAAATTCATATATCTAAAAGGATTTGTCTTGAAGAACTAGCCCCTTTCCGAGTGCTGGGAAGTGCCAGATACCCACATCTCCATCCAGACCCAGTGACAAGCACTGAAAAGGGGCATTCCAACAGCAAGCAAAAAGCAGCAGGTGGGAAAGACATTGCCTCATGTAGATCCGGGCAGGGAGGGCAGGAAGAGATGCCTTCCCAGCTCAAGCTGCCTCCTGGAGAACCTCATTCATCAGGCATGAATGACTGATATTTAGCAGCTAATAAATATTTATTAGGCAAGAGCTAAGTAAGTTCTAATAGCTCATTTAAAATATTATCTAATTTTCACCATGTAAGTAAGAATTTATAACCATATGCACTGTTAATGCATAGACTTCAACTTGTTTAATTAATACGCTGAAAGTCCTGAATAACACAGATTTTCAAAGATAAAACTGATAAGATACAGGTACTGTACTTATTACATGAGCATTACAAAGTAGTAAGTGATTTGCTGTTGCTGCAGAAGGAGCTAGTAGTTCCTTAGATTATGCTTAAGTATAATCTAAGTGACAGCCGTATCAGTTCATAAGCATTTTCATGTCATTTCAGAAGTTAAATACAACAAGTACTGGTGCTTTTTTTCCACCCAAACAGTCTCCTCCAACTTGCCAGTCTGTCCCATTTCTTCTCCTAGTGAAGGTGGTCCTCTGTTTTCACAAGAGCTACACAAGAACATCCCCACTTCCCTGGGTCATCTTTCTCAAGTCCCACAAACAAATCCACCATTACCTTTGCCCTCGTCTCTCACATTACTTGCAACACTATCATGCTTCCCTGACAAGGGCAGGGTTTGGAGGAGGTGAGCCACTCAGGGACTGCTGAGAAGTCAGCTCTTTCACCTTCTGCTGCTGGGAATGACAATGCCACATACCCATTCACTTTCCCTCAGTGCTTCACTTGGCTCTTGGACAGAGTGAGGAAATGACTGTAGTCACATCCTCCATGCAACAAAAACAAACAAACAAACAAACAAAAAACAACAAAAACAAAAGCAGAAGGAACCAAAAGTTACAGCACATGGATTTTCTTCAAGGTTTTCCCTCCTTTCCAGGGAAAGCTGCTTCTCTCCAATCTGCTGTTGCAGTCATTTCTAAAGCATGCACAACTTTGTGGAATGGCATTAATTAACAGTTGTGAGCGGTCACAGAATGATTTTCAGCATGTAAAGTCACACTGTGGCTCTTATCTTTTCTTGTGTCTCTCCATCTGACTTTCTCAGTGCCCTCTGTACACACGAGAGATCAGGAGCAGCAATACAGCATTACAAAATCTCCTCTACAAAATTTTCAGCAGCGCTAGACACTTTTTATTAGTTGGGAGATTTCACTACATTGGAAATACAGACACCCAAACCAGCTCTGTTAGCAGGAGCCAGCTGAGAGGTAAAAGTGAACAGAAGCTGATACCTTTTTCTCACAGAAAGTGCTGAGACAACTTCACTGGAGTCCCAGGCTACTTCATCCCTAATTTACACTAATTTTACTAGAAATCCAGTGTATTTATTTACTGTGCATCAATCCAGGCATTATCATAGAATTGAAAAGTAATTTAAATTAATGAAATATGGAGGAAAAATACTTGGATTTGATATCTGTGGTGTTTCCAAGACTGCCTGGAATTGCAATCACAGTGAGGAGGGTATGACAGGGCAGATCCATACTCTCAAAATTAGGCTCCTTACCAAAATACACATTGACTTGTTTGATCGTGATGCTGCCAAGAGACACACTGTCCTTTTGGAAAATGTCATCCATTTCACAACTTTCCCAAAAATACACTTTCTTATGCTTTTGTGAACACCCTAGCATACAAACACAAGCATCAAAAATACATGAAAACTAAGAGTGACAGACTGCCAAGTTTCTTAATCACAGGCTTCTTCTCCCAGCATTAGAAAAAAATAAATCCTACTCTGCTTGGCATGCCAGCGTATTATTTTAAATAAGTAGAAGGCCTGAAAGAAAGTCTCCCTTCATTTCCCAAACCTCAAGAGAAAATGGAGGAGTTATTTCCAGAGCATGTACTCAATGGCCATCCAGTGAAGCCTGTTCATTTTGATCAGTTGTCGTAAGTCCTGCACCACACCTAATGAACACACTGCTTTCTTCTGATGCATCTTACACTGCCAGCAGGAAAGGATTAAAAATAATTATGGAAAAAGAGCAGAACTTAAAAATCTTATTAAAACAACTTTCTAATTTCCTTGGTTTGTCCCTCCTCCATTGGAAGATGTCACCTCATGCAAGAAGTCAGCTTTACAGTTCCAGATTCTGCTTATATTTTAAAGCAAAAAAACCTCAACAATTTGGACAACAGGGACATGGGGAGTCTCTGCTTCACAAGCAGGGACTTGGCACACCCCAGCCATCCTCCTGCAAAGGTTAAATAGCTCCCCAGGAAAGCCTGGATACCTCACCCAGTCTTCTGGTAATGGGGAATTTGTTAGTGGGGCACCCTGTGCTCCAGATCTTCTATGAGAAAAAATTATGAGGTACCAAACTCAATTCTTCAATAACAATAAATTATACTGTTCAATAAGTAAACTTCACATTTTCTCACTACTGAGCAGTTTCTCCGCTTCAAAATTAATGTCTTCCAAGAGTCTCTGCAGAGCATAGGCTTTGTTCAAGTTAGGTGTGACTGAGAAAAGATAAAAGGATAAACTAGATGCTTTGAAGCAGTCGAGCAGCTGCAACCCAGAAAACACAAAGTTCATGCTCTACCAATAACTCAACTCTCATCCCATTTCTTTGCCCTGACTGGAGTATCAGCACTGTTCAGAGCATACTCTAAACTCTGGAAACATTTCATGTAATTGACCACAAAAGAAGTAACACAGACGTGCCTTTCTGTAAGCTGGCGAGGCTCTTTGGTCAGGGAAAGGTGGGTTTTCAGTCACACTGGTAGTGCAGAGGACCAGAAGGGCTGCACGGAGGGAGCAAGGAAGGAGTCTCCTGCAAACTCTACAGCTGGAGGCTGCCCAGCTTCCCTCCTATTACAGCCAGTTACAAAAATAAATTCAGTGAAACTCCTAGTGCACTTTTTCAGACCTGTGTGAATCAAGTTTGACACAAATGATTTTCTCAGTCCTTTACTCCTTCTTGCCTTTCCTAACCAGAAGGAGGATGTGGCAGTTGGATGTAACAGCTCAAGCTATGCTTTCTGTACAGTGCAGCTCAGCAATTAGAAGATTATACTTGGCTTTACCCCCTACAATTTTTAAGTCTCTTATTCCTGCTGTGTCTACAGATTCAGGCTTCCCAGTTCAACCTCCCTTCTCATGCTGTCTGTCACAACAGACCCTTCCTGAGATGCCAGAGAAAGGGTCCCTCTGCCCCAAATGAAGCCACAGCTCACAGCCCTCTGACTGCTCTCAGAATAAGCCTCTGGCAGGCCAAACACTAATTCTTTCTGAAGGGATGAATATTAATAAAATGCTTTGTACCAGATGATTATTCCCAAAACTTTACTTGAAGTCCCACAATATAGGCCAGGACCAGCATATTCTAATAGCCTTTATTTATCCGATTCTTTCACATAAACTTCTTCCCTACACAGACTTGCCCTTCATTACTGGAAATAAACTGCACCCAAACCTCAGCAAGGTATTTTTGTGGGGTTTTTTTTCTGTGGCTAAGACACCCACATGAGTTTTTGTTTAAAATAAAATAAACTGGTATTATTCAAAGGGAGGTATAAATAGAGCTCAGGCAGAACTGTCATAGCCTGCTCCTCATACAAGGCTTCTCCTGTGCAGCACATCAAGGCTATTTCAAGAAGCACCTCCCATTTTTCACCCCTGAGTATGTCAAAGTGTGTCAGCTTAAGAAGCCAAAGAAAGAAATGGTTACTTAAGGGCAAGTGCAAATACCTTGAAGGTGTGGGAGGGAGACAGGGTTGGGTTAACAGGTTGCTCACCGCACAGGGTACAGAGAGGCATGCATCCACACAGCAGCTGCTGAGCCACGGATAATCCCACCCCTCCCTGTGCCAGGCTCAGCATCTCCAGTGGGAGCACAAGCACATGGGGAGAAAATGCTTCCCTCCCTGCACTGCAGGCCTTGAGCATGGTCACTGGCTCACGCACACATTCACACTCTTGGGGTAGCAACACTCAACATTTTCCCCTCTGGCATCCACGGAGAGAGATTAGCGCTCCTGTATTTCATTAGCCAAGAGTGCTAAATAATCCACCAACTTGTGGAAAGAGTAAAAGCACTGAGGTTAATGTATTTGGTGAAGCTCTGTTGAATGGTTTGGGATATTTTGTTTCAGTATAGCATAAGGAAAGCAGCTGTCACCTTGATTATAGTGCCCTGGGTAATCTGACACTTCAGCCAGTCCCAACTTCAGACGGCTCCCCCTCCATTTGAGCAAACACAGTTACTGATCACTTAAACAGACAAATGGTGATTTGCACAAAATAAGTTTTGAAGTGAGGCTGCAGATCAGAGGAGCAATTTGCACCCGTCATTCCCGTTCTTCTGCAGTCAGAAGGGAGAACGCACAAGTCTTCCAAGAAAATCCAACGAACAGAGAGAAATGCCAAGCTGCAACATTTGGCTCCACACACTCACTTTCCAAAAAGCAAAGGAGATGAGGGATGCAGTGCTCAAATCATCCATGTCTGCTTAAACACTTGGTTTGCGTGCTCCAGTGCTGTCGAATGGACACAGCTGATGAGTCAAAGATGGAATTAGCATCCCTGATACATCAACTCTTTTCCAGCCCAAACCAGTCACCTCCAGGCTTCTCCTTTAATTAAGGTCTGGCCAAGACATGTCAGCAGTCCAGCATCCCCTTCCTGCCAACAGCTCTGCCAATACTTTGGTCACTCACAACCAACTCCTCCCCTCTCCCTCTTTTTCATTGCTGTGAGCTGAGTGAGCAGAAGGATTCCTGAGAGTGGGCAAAGGCCCAGAGCTGGCCCAGTTTTTCATCTACCTTTTCTTCTGTTCTTGGATCTTGTACTTGAAACATGAGACTGAAGAGCAGTGCCAATGCTAACAGTTACCTTTTGTGCCTGATAGCACAAAAGCAGCAGGAGGGAAAGAAAAAAAAATCAGACTAATGAGGTTGGAAGCACAAGAGATTGCAAAGAAAAAGAGCAAATAAATAGCTTAAGGTATAAATTACAATTAAGTGCACTATAGTTACCATGTACTGTGCAGTATTGCTCAGAAATATCACCAGCACAAGTCAAAACACCCCACACTGAGCAAAAAGCAACAGTTCTGGTAGGAAAACAGTAGTCTTACACCACCACCGTGGTGATAATGGCATGAGAAATTGTACAAGTGACAGGTCAGACAGAATTTAAAAGCCTTCAGTTTGTGTTGCTTTGTCTCTTTTTATCTTCTGATAAAAACAGTCTATAGCAAGACAGACAATAACACAGAGCACTACCCATACCTGCAGTACACTCTATTTTGCCACTGTTGAAAAATAAACTTGTTTTCTCCCCATTTTCTTTCAAAGACCAAAATCCATTAAGATGTCTTACATCTGCTTTTATTTATCCAGAGGAAAGTCAAAGCACTTACGCTTTATGTTTTAACTGATAAACTTACATAGCTACATGGACAATGCCTAATGCCTTATAATGTAATGACTTATTTCCCTTGAAAAGAAAGCAAACTTTTATTTATAAGCTGCTTTACATTTTAGAGGCTTCCACTAAAATAGAAGTTCAGCATATTACAAAGCCTTTACTCACAGATACAGAGCCAGCACTGAAATCACAAAAAGATCCAGCAAATAAGAAGGAAAAGCTAACTGGCAACTGCAAAACACAGGAGGACATGTCTCTGATAAACTGAATGTCTTTTCTGTTAAGCTGAGTACTGTATTTACCACCTGGCCTGCAAGGGCTGCTTTTATTCAAAAGCTCTGCAGTAAAATATACGCAAGTGCAGAGGATGAAGACTTTATCATTGAAACCTTCTGCAAGAAATTAGGGGAATGAGAAAGACTCACACTTCCACAGCAAAATTAGGTCAGGACGCCTTTGAACGGCTCCATTTGAAGGCTGTGCCAGACTTCAGATCAAATACTTTTTAGTGCATTAGACCCAACGGCTTAAGAGATGAACTTCTATACTGCTGGTAATTATTACTGGTATTATGCATTGCTGCTTCCCTCTCCACCTGTGGATAATTATAAATAGCCTAGATTTTCCAGTGCCTGACATATGCCACTCGGTTAACAGCACTTCCAAAACCTATCCTTTATAACCACAGGTCACACATTTCAAATATGACAACCACGTAACTCCACAGAGATGGCTAAATTATTACTTGCCCCACACATGCTCTTATCTGAATGCTCACTGAATATACAGAGATGGCTACATGGCATTAGCATCACAGTAATTAATGATGTGAAGCTGTAAAGTGCCAAGCTGGTGGTTCAAATGCAAACCTGCCTCTGCCCTCCTGTGCCTAGGTACAGCTCTGGACTGTGCAGCCAGGAACATCCCTGCCAATGGCTCCATCACCTCCTGATGGGGCTGGTGCTGTCCTCTGTGCCAGCTCTTGAAGGCCTCCAGGGCTATCCCCAAATAAAACAGTAACCAAGCTGGGAGGGCAAAGGCCAAGGAAATATCCCAGATATATAAAAGGCAGTTAATTATACACCTCTTCCCTGCTCAGCTTTACTGTTCACACCTGGAGGAATGGGCAATAGAGCCCACCAGTCCCATATCCCCAGTCATGTTTGTGTAAATTTTCATTTAAAAAAATAAATCTAAAAATAACCTAAAACAATGCCCAAACCTCAAAACTATTTCACTGAGTCATTCAGAATCTTAAGTCTTTAAAAACTCAAGACTTTTCCTCAGGTTTTTTAAGCTCTTAAAATTCACAGCTGAATTCACTCTAGCAAGCTAGAAGCTTGGGAGGGTTGTTAAGATACACCGAAACATCCTACTCCAGTTTCCTACTGCTCCTTGTTTTCCTCTCCTGTTAGGTGACACTACTAATTGTACAGCTGCTACAGCTAGCTGCCAGAGACTGCTCTAAGGAGGTTTTCCAATTAGATTAGCTGAATTAAATAATGAGAGAGAGAGAGGGATTAGCTTTTCCTGTGCATCTCTAGGAAGCCACAGAGAAATCCCCAAAAATACTCTTGCTAATCCTCCCTTAGGACCCCTCATCTCTGATCACAAATACAGAAATGCCATGTGAGCGACTTTACTATGTGGGAACTGTGCCAGCTCTGACTGTACAGCAACAACTTTCATGACAAAGGATCCTACCTACTTTTTTTAAGACTGACAGTGTCTGTGAGAAGTTTTCTCCTCAATCCTTATCAGGTTCCCCAAGTCAAATACATTTACCCATGTAAACCAGAGGAGGCAAGCCTCAGATGTTAGGTGAAACAACAAGAAATGGCAAAGAAGCATCACAGAGACTCCTACCTGTACATTATAGAACCACCACATTTGTTTCCCTAAAGTAAGGGGATCTTTTGTCATAACCTAAAGCTTCCAAATTCTTTCAGTGCAGATAGAGAAGGTCAGAGGAAAAAACTCAAAAATTAAATACTGGCATATAAAGTCAGTAGCATCACAAAATATTCACAAACCCAGAAGATTTCTTTAACCCACAGACAACATTCATGGTTCTCAAAAAAAGTATAAGAAAATCTGCATCACTATTAAGTTTATGTCACCAGGCTGAAGACAAATTCAAGGTGTCCACCACAAGAGACCTATATCAAGATGCCAAGTCACCAACTTTTGGTTAAACAGGAGAGATATGGTCAAGCAACATTAGTGCCAGCACAAAACCCAAACCAGCCAAGGACAGAATAAGCTTTTCAGGCTGTGAATTATTGTAAGAACAAAAACAAAAGAAAAGAAAGGTAATTTTCCCTTTTCTAATGCCCTAGCTGTGAAACAGACAAGATGCAGCATTTTCACCACAGCAATTCTGTTAAGAGTACTGTCTCAAACCATTTTGGATCAAATGCTCTGTGTTACCAGGAGCTCAAAAGTTCCCTCCATCAGGGAGATCCAATGGCATGGGCACATGACTGCCTCTCCACTGCAGCAGAAAGGCTGTTTATTACTAAGCCTGAGCCCCACCAAAGATCCTCCTTGCAGACACAGCCCTGCTCTTCCAAAGGCCATGGCTGGTTGGGCTAAACAGCACCAGAGAAAAGCATCTGCAATAGGCAGGATGGCTGGAGACAATGAGTCAACTCAGCTTCAAGGCACTGTCTCCTCTGGCACATGCAGACTTCAAGGAGGTAAGTCTGTTTTTAACAGGTGGCCAGAGAACCTTCTTTCCTCACCCTCAAACCCTGCAGTCAGGCCATCAAGCAAAACTGAGCTGTCAAAACATTATCTAAATATGAATCATGAGTCTTCATTATTTAAGCTGTTAAATAATGTTTCTCTTTATAGTCAGTTATCAGACTTGTTCCTTCTAACACCTCCAGGCCATTCCTCCCCTCTGCAGACCAGTGGATGCTCTGTGCTGCAGGAAGGACCACAGCTCCTACCAGAACAGCAAACACCATCTCATGGTTTGCCACAGGGCTTTGTCACTGCCAAATTCTCTGGAAATTTCTGGAGACATCTGTCATGCTTCCATGCAGCAGACAGACAGGTCCACTGAAATATTTTGGGCAAAAGCCATAAAAAGACAAATTCAATTGCAACACAGATAATTTCTGCTGAGCCAGAGGTCCATTCAGGTCACAGCAGCTCTGCTGGGACCTCCCAGCCTGCTCAGGTCAGGTACAGACCTATGCTAACCACTATTCCCAGTTTTTCTCCTTAGACCCCAATTATTCCAACTCTCACATTTTGCAGTGATGACCATGCGTGTCCCCTTACCAGGGCTTTGAGGGTAGAGAAAAGGCTGTGCTGGAAAACCAAACCAAAAGCACCTATGGGAGACACTGAGGATCAAATCATACTTATGTGGGGGAAGATTTATAAAACTGCTGTATTAAATTACAAGTGAAGAAACAAGGGGAAAAAATGAAAAAGAACAGCTTTTGTTTAAGGCTTTTTTTCATACTAAGTAAAGTCAGAGAGGCTGCTTCTTCCACACTAATTCAGGCCAAGAAAATTATTAACACAATTTTGAGAGAAATTTTGTTGTATTTATTTAACTGGGAAGCACATTCTCTGGGACATTTCTTCTCCTAACACTTGAAAGACACACACACAACAGTATTAAAAAAATTAAAATATACGCAAAATAGAGCTCTATATAGAATGAAGTTCTATATAAGACACATACACACACAAAGTTTCAAAGATCTTTCAAGCTAGAACAACAGCTGGAGAGAGGTCAGCATGGAATGCTCTGTGGAAGACAGTCTCTGTGAACACATAATTTTAAAAGTACCCCATGAGGTTTCATTTAATGACATTTTAGATGCCACATTAAAAAAAAAAATCAGTCTTCATGAATGAAAAATAATCAAAGGGCACATGCCTGGAAAATCATAAACAGCTTCACCAAAGACAATAACTTAGAATATATACATGGCACTTTAATAACTTTTCCTGTCTATCTCCTAGACTAACCATTTTTCTTGTTATACCATAAAAAAGGAGGTTTGCAAGCTGCAGATGCTACAGATGCTTAAGCTACCAATTATTCTAAAGCATTTATCTTCCAACTTCGAACACTGCCTCAGCAGTTCCTGAGAACTTTACACTTCCTCTCAGTGACATTTACACAAGCTTGTAACTAACACAAACAAATTTCACACACACTGTTCATAGATGCCTCTTCTCCTTGCTGGACCAACGCTTTCCTTTCTGCTTGCTCTGCCACCAATGGCACCAAGTGGCTCTGACTCCCAAATGGGAGAAGGCTCAGTCCCACAGACGGGACAAGACCTGAAGGTTTTGCAGTCTGCCTTCCACAAAAATCGTCAGAATCTTGCTTCTCAGCAGCATTATCTTACACACATCCTTGGTGCAGGAATTATACATTATTACTATTTATAAAACTAAGACATATCTATTTTTATTTATGCCATGTCACATATTTGTACTCAACAGAAGCTCAGTTTCTGTCTGTGCCAAAGATGGTGCGTTTCTATTACTTTGAACTACCTTCACCTTTCCACTTTGCTTCCCTTGCAGGTTTTCATTTTGAATATTAAGGACACCATTAATGTCACACCTCAGTGATTAAGTATTTGAACATGGAACTGCACTTGAAAAGGATTTGAATGGAAAGGCTTTGTGGATGGTTTCACCTGGTAATCAGTTTAAGTGACACACTGATTCTGGAATCTCTGCATCCAGAGAAAACACAAATAAGCAGCCTGGGTAAAGAACAATCTGACTCCTGGACATCGCTCACCTCCACAGCCTGCAACATACACCATGTATTCAAACCCACTTCTAGCCTTCCCCTGCAGACTCCAGTCCAAAAAGCAATCAGGAATCAGCTCTTAAAGCCAAAAGCTATCAAGTGTGTGGGGTTTGGCTGTGTCCTCTAGGTACTGTGTCCAGCCAGTTACGCCTGCAGATACTGAAGAATCAACACAGCTGGATTTAATGCAGCTCAGCCCAGAGAAAGAAGAAAGCTTGCTTCTACCGGTATAATTAATGGAAGGACAGAAGCAGACATACGAGAAGAGATGCTGTCAAAGGTGGGAGAGGGAAGACCTGGTTAGGTTATTCATTCATGTGGCAAGTATGATACATTTCTTTTATTCTCTATTGAAACATCCTTAGTCTTGAGGCTACGCTGGTCACGCACCCAACTGCTCCCTTGGAAGTACTTCATCTCCCAGGTTCTATTACTTTAGCAGCACTCTTTCCTACAGCTCTGTGAGAGTCAGTCCTCTCAGTACACACAGACAGTCACACTTCTGAAATACAGGGAGTCCACACAGTCAGTCACTTCAAATGACAGGGATGGGTCACTTCACACTGATCTGAAAGGTGACAAGTGACTTCCATTAGTGTGGAAGCACCTCCAGAGAAAATTATGCTTTATTATGGTTAATCAAACAGGAACAAAACATGTCTGACAACATAATATTTAAATACAGACAATATATTCTGGTTGTTAATCACAACAATGGCTTCTGAAAATTTTGATTCCATGTCTGTGTATACTGATGCCTTAAGTGTTAGCTTTCATATTATCCAGATTCTGTATTGCATTAGTATATAATTCTGAACTTCATATAAAGTGTTAGGAAGCTCTCTTCACAGTTTACTTAGACAAAACAAACTTTTTCCAGCCTGAGAACCAAGGACACCGTTGTAACTCCAGGCCCAGAAAGTATAAACAACAGTGAATTGAAGAAGGCATACTGGGACAATGGGACTTCATTACCTGAAGCTGTAATTGGACAATTAACCCCAAAATGTAAATGGACCAAAACTTATAAAAACGTGAAAATTACATGACCCGTCATCCATCATGGGTGTAGCCATGGCCGAGCTCTTGTACTGCCCAAGGTGTATCCTTTGAAGGCCCTTTTAATAAATGCCTACCTTTATCCCTTTAACACTGTCTAACCTCTGTTCTAGGTAGCCTCTCAAGGCATCAACACATGGGCTATTTGACCTTCTGCAAGTCCTTTTGTCTCCTTACTATTAATAAAAGTACAGTGTATTTATTTTCATGCCCACAACTCAAACACAGCCAAACAGGTTTTTATTTGAACTTTCCCAAATCAATTCACCTTGGGAACAAAACAATTTAGCTTAGAAGGGAGATTTCTGAAGAAGTTGTTTAAATATAAACTAAAAATAGTGATTTCAGATGGAGCATCCACTCAGGCTTCAGTTAAGCACAGCTTATATACTACACCCTAATAGCCTATCTACGGACAAGGCCAATTTCTGCAGATTCATCACCACCCTATTAGTCATTATTTCACTTTAAATGAAATCCCTGCTTGAGACATCAACAAAAATAATTTGCTCAGCACAAATGCACTTGTTGCAAATGGCTGTTAAATGCTACATTTTCTCCTACTGCAATCAGTATTCCAGTACTTCTGAGGATTACACGTATTCTGTATTTCTGCCCAAATATCTAGTATGCTTTTGAAAGCATCCCCCAGGGCTGAGGTAATCAAGAAAACAACATACATACAGAGAACTGCCATTATTAGAGGGTCAAACACTAATGCAGTCTGTACTCAAGAGATTGCAAATTATACTTCAATGTGAGCAGGAGAAATCATGTTCGCAAATCACTGAATAGTGTCATGTAACCTATGAATAAATTACTAGTCCTGAAAAGATTGTAGACAGCAATTTACTACCATCTTGTAAGCATGAACTGAAGATAACCAAACAACAAGCTGTTCACAGAACAGCCTCCAGTAATTCTCTCATGCTTCCTACAATACTGACTGCAAAGTGACTTGAATGAGGACCAAATCACTAGCTCATGGCTTTCGCATCCTCTCTCAAATGCGGCAGCACAGAGGGCATCTTTATGATTCAGATTCAAGTAGGGTCTTATACGAGGCCTCAAATAAGCTTGCCAATCTCAGTGACAACATTTATGTTAAAAATCATAGTCTGTCAAATCTATTCAGAAGACAAAAGAGCACTTCTCCATAACTAGACAAGAGCTCTTTGTTTGGCCGTTGAGCCTTACTACAGCCTGCAAGTCTTTGCCATAAGCAAGCTGTTTAAATTGCTCAATTGCAAAAGTCAATTTGGTGAGAAAACGTAATTAATAAATGCCACCCATATGCCTCTGCCTGACATTTTATAAAGACAACTCACCATAAAGAGCAGTGCAAATGGAGAGCTCTGCAAATCTCTGCAAATCTCTGCAGGCTCTTTTCCAAGCTCAGAAAGCCCTGCCAAAATGCCACGTTCCCCACCAAGGATGGCAGGTTGCTCTCCACCATCCACACTCCTGACAGAGGCATTAGACCACAGCTGTGTGTATGCCATGGGACTTCTGGTAACTTACACCTCTACTTGTCAAGAAATTAGGCCTTAATCTTGTCATCCTGAAATTACACTTAATTTAGGACTATAAAAACTTATATCCACCAAATCTCCAAGCAAATTCCAGACTTACTCTACACTGTCCAAAGTCCACCATCTTCATTCCATTAGCTGCAGTAACTAAAACCTACCACAGCGGTGTTATCTGCCCAACAACCCAAATCCCAGCACGCAACTTCAAACCCTAAGATATCTGTCCTGACTTGTTCCTGAAAATGATGCTCTCATCTACTTCCTTGATAAGGATCTAGGAAAAACTGCAGAGAAAACATCTCTGCACTTTAGGCCTCAATACTCACTCAGTTCCAATGCAGACCTCAGGGCTAAGATATTAAAAAGAGAACTTCAGTGTTTGACCTTGGGTCAAGATTCATCTCTTCATTATTTTTAAACAATAAGATAACCTGAGAGGGAAACCTATTTCCAGAAAGTCGTTCCTGAGAACATCTATCTGAGGGGTGGCTGTAACACCCAAGACTGGTGGGCAAGCCCCAGAGCTCCCTGGAATTTCCAGTGCAGGCAGCTGATGGATGGCAGAACCCAGAAGCTCGGTCAGAGCAAGGGAAGC